>NC_065427.1:0-307595 GCF_024362695.1 Pectinophora gossypiella
ATGATGCGAATGCATTGACTTTGGGTGGCAACTCTTAGAAAACTGTATATTTGATCGATTCATGAAGGTTGGTGGAAGGAGTCGACAGCATTCTTTGGCCAAACTTACTACCTAGGGGCAAAATTTATGCAAATGTATTGACTTTGAGTAGCAACGCTAAAAAAACTGTAGAATTGATCGATTCATGAAGGTTGGTGGAAGAAGTCGACAGCATCCTTAGGCCAAACTTACTACTTACGGGTGAAAATGATGCGAATGCATTGACTTTGGGTGGCAACTCTTAGAAAACTGTATATTTGATCGATTCATGAAGGTTGGTGGAAGGAGTCGACAGCATTCTTAGGCCAAACTTTCTACTTGCGGGTGAAAATGATGCGAATGTATTGACTTTGGGTGGCAACTCTTAGAAAACTGTATATTTGATCGATTCATGAAGGTTGGTGGAAAGAGTCGACAGCATTCTTAGGCCAAACTTACTACCTAGGGGTGAAATTTATGCAAATGTATTGACTTTGAGTAGCAACGCTTAAAAAACTGTAGAATTGATCGATTCATGAAGGTTGGTGGAAAGAGTCGACAGCATCCTTAGGCCAAACTTACTACTTACGGGTGAAAATGATGCGAATTTATTGACTTTGGGCGGCAACTCTTAGAAAACTGTATATTTGATCGATTCATGAAGGTTGGTGGAAGGAGTCGACAGCATTCTTTGGCCAAACTTACTACCTAGGGGCAAAATTTATGCAAATGTATTGACTTTGAGTAGCAATGCTTAAAAAACTGTAGAATTGATCGATTCATGAAGGTTGGTGGAAGAAGTCGACAGCATCCTTAGGCCAAACTTACTACTTACGGGTGAAAATGATGGGAATTTATTGACTTTGGGTGGCAACTCTTAGAAAACTGTATATTTGATCGATTCATGAAGGTTGGTGGAAGGAGTCGACAGCATTCTTAGGCCAAACTTACTACCTAGAGGTAAAATTTATGCAAATGTATTGACTTTGAGTAGCAACGCTTAAAAAACTGTATATTTGATCGATTCATGAAGGTTGGTGGATGAAGTCGACAGCATCCTTAGGCCAAACTTACTACTTATGGGTGAAAATGATGCGAATGTATTGACTTTGAGTGGCAACTCTTAGAAAACTGTATATTTGATCGATTCATGAAGGTTGGTGGAAAGAGTCGACAGCATTCTTAGGCCAAACTTACTACTTACGGGTGAAAATGATGCGAATGCATTGACTTTGGGTGGCAACTCTTAGAAAACTGTATATTTGATCGATTCATGAAGGTTGGTGGAAGGAGTCGACAGCATTCTTTGGCCAAACTTACTACCTAGGGGCAAAATTTATGCAAATGTATTGACTTTGAGTAGCAACGCTAAAAAAACTGTAGAATTGATCGATTCATGAAGGTTGGTGGAAGAAGTCGACAGCATCCTTAGGCCAAACTTACTACTTACGGGTGAAAATGATGCGAATGCATTGACTTTGGGTGGCAACTCTTAGAAAACTGTATATTTGATCGATTCATGAAGGTTGGTGGAAGGAGTCGACAGCATTCTTAGGCCAAACTTTCTACTTGCGGGTGAAAATGATGCGAATGTATTGACTTTGGGTGGCAACTCTTAGAAAACTGTATATTTGATCGATTCATGAAGGTTGGTGGAAAGAGTCGACAGCATTCTTAGGCCAAACTTACTACCTAGGGGTAAAATTTATGCAAATGTATTGACTTTGAGTAGCAACGCTTAAAAAACTGTAGAATTGATCGATTCATGAAGGTTGGTGGAAAGAGTCGACAGCATCCTTAGGCCAAACTTACTACTTACGGGTGAAAATGATGCGAATTTATTGACTTTGGGCGGCAACTCTTAGAAAACTGTATATTTGATCGATTCATGAAGGTTGGTGGAAGGAGTCGACAGCATTCTTTGGCCAAACTTACTACCTAGGGGCAAAATTTATGCAAATGTATTGACTTTGAGTAGCAATGCTTAAAAAACTGTAGAATTGATCGATTCATGAAGGTTGGTGGAAGAAGTCGACAGCATCCTTAGGCCAAACTTACTACTTACGGGTGAAAATGATGGGAATTTATTGACTTTGGGTGGCAACTCTTAGAAAACTGTATATTTGATCGATTCATGAAGGTTGGTGGAAGGAGTCGACAGCATTCTTAGGCCAAACTTACTACCTAGAGGTAAAATTTATGCAAATGTATTGACTTTGAGTAGCAACGCTTAAAAAACTGTATATTTGATCGATTCATGAAGGTTGGTGGAAAGAGTCGACAGCATTCTTAGGCCAAACTTACTACTTACGGGTGAAAATGATGCGAATGCATTGAGTTTGGGTGGCAACTCTTAGAAAACTGTATATTTGATCGATTCATGAAGGTTGGTGGAAGGAGTCGACAGCATTCTTTGGCCAAACTTACTACCTAGGGGTAAAATTTATGCAAATGTATTGACTTTGAGTGGCAACGCTTAAAAAACTGTAGAATTGATCGATTCATGAAGGTTGGTGGAAGAAGTCGACAGCATCCTTAGGCCAAACTTACTACTTACGGGTGAAAATTATGCGAATGAATTGACTTTGAGTAGCAACGCTTAGAAAACTGTATAATTGATCGATTCATGAAGGTTGGTGGAAGGAGTCGACAGCATTCTTTGGCCAAACTTACTACTTGCGGCTGAAAATGATGCGAATTTATTGACTTAGAGTAGCAACGCTTAGAAAACTGTATATTTGATCGATTCATGAAGGTTGGTGGAAAGAGTCGACAGCATTCTTAGGCCAAACTTACTACTTACGGGTGAAAATGATGCGAATGCATTGACTTTGGGTGGCAACTCTTAGAAAACTGTATATTTGATCGATTCATGAAGGTTGGTGGAAAGAGTCGACAGCATTCTTAGGCCAAACTTACTACCTAGGGGTAAAATTTATGCAAATGTATTGACTTTGAGTAGCAACGCTTAAAAAACTGTAGAATTGATCGATTCATGAAGGTTGGTGGAAAGAGTCGACAGCATTCTTAGGCCAAACTTTCTACTTCCGGGTGAAAATGATGCGAATGTATTGACTTTGGGTGGCAACTCTTAGAAAACTGTATATTTGATCGATTCATGAAGGTTGGTGGAAAGAGTCGACAGCATTCTTAGGCCAAACTTACTACCTAGGGGTAAAATTTATGCAAATGTATTGACTTTGAGTAGCAACGCTTAAAAAACTGTAGAATTGATCGATTCATGAAGGTTGGTGGAAAGAGTCGACAGCATTCTTAGGCCAAACTTACTACTTACGGGTGAAAATGATGCGAATGCATTGACTTTGGGTGGCAACTCTTAGAAAACTGTATATTTGATCGATTCATGAAGGTTGGTGGAAGGAGTCGACAGCATTCTTTGGCCAAACTTACTACCTAGGGGCAAAATTTATGCAAATGTATTGACTTTGAGTAGCAACGCTAAAAAAACTGTAGAATTGATCGAATCATGAAGATTGGTGGAAGAAGTCGACAGCATCCTTAGGCCAAACTTACTACTTACGGGTGAAAATGATGCGAATGCATTGACTTTGGGTGGCAACTCTTAGAAAACTGTATATTTGATCGATTCATGAAGGTTGGTGGAAGGAGTCGACAGCATTCTTAGGCCAAACTTTCTATTTGCGGGTGAAAATGATGCGAATGTATTGACTTTGGGTGGCAACTCTTAGAAAACTGTATATTTGATCGACTCATGAAGGTTGGTGGAAAGAGTCGACAGCATTCTTAGGCCAAACTTACTACCTAGGGGTAAAATTTATGCAAATGTATTGACTTTGAGTAGCAACGCTTAAAAAACTGTAGAATTGATCGATTCATGAAGGTTGGTGGAAAGAGTCGACAGCATCCTTAGGCCAAACTTACTACTTACGGGTGAAAATGATGCGAATTTATTGACTTTGGGCGGCAACTCTTAGAAAACTGTATATTTGATCGATTCATGAAGGTTGGTGGAAGGAGTCGACAGCATTCTTTGGCCAAACTTACTACCTAGGGGCAAAATTTATGCAAATGTATTGACTTTGAGTAGCAATGCTTAAAAAACTGTAGAATTGATCGATTCATGAAGGTTGGTGGAAGAAGTCGACAGCATCCTTAGGCCAAACTTACTACTTACGGGTGAAAATGATGGGAATTTATTGACTTTGGGTGGCAACTCTTAGAAAACTGTATATTTGATCGATTCATGAAGGTTGGTGGAAGGAGTCGACAGCATTCTTAGGCCAAACTTACTACCTAGAGGTAAAATTTATGCAAATGTATTGACTTTGAGTAGCAACGCTTAAAAAACTGTATATTTGATCGATTCATGAAGGTTGGTGGAAAGAGTCGACAGCATTCTTAGGCCAAACTTACTACTTACGGGTGAAAATGATGCGAATGCATTGACTTTGGGTGGCAACTCTTAGAAAACTGTATATTTGATCGATTCATGAAGGTTGGTGGAAGGAGTCGACAGCATTCTTTGGCCAAACTTACTACCTAGGGGTAAAATTTATGCAAATGTATTGACTTTGAGTGGCAACGCTTAAAAAACTGTAGAATTGATCGATTCATGAAGGTTGGTGGAAGAAGTCGACAGCATCCTTAGGCCAAACTTACTACTTACGGGTGAAAATGATGCGAATGCATTGACTTTGAGTAGCAACGCTTAGAAAACTGTATAATTGATCGATTCATGAAGGTTGGTGGAAGGAGTCGACAGCATTCTTTGGCCAAACTTACTACTTGCGGCTGAAAATGATGCGAATTTATTGACTTAGAGTAGCAACGCTTAAAAAACTGTAGAATTGATAGATTCATGAAGGTTGGTGGAAGAAGTCGACAGCATTCTTAGGCCAAACTTACTACCTAGGGGTAAAATTTATGCAAATGTATTGACTTTGGGTAGCAACGCTTAAAAAACTGTAGAATTGATCGATACATGAAGGTTGGTGGATGAAGTTGACAGCATCCTTAGGCCAAACTTACTACTTACGGGTGAAAATGATGCGAATGCATTGACTTTGGGTGGCAACTCTTAGAAAACTGTATATTTGATCGATTCATGAAGGTTGGTGGAAGGAGTCGACAGCATTCTTAGGCCAAACTTACTACTTGCGGGTGAAAATGATGCGAATGTATTGACTTTGAGTGGCAACGCTTAGAAAACTGTATATTTGATCGATTCATGAAGGTTGGTGGAAGAAGTCGACAGCATCCTTAGGCCAAACTTACTACTTGCGGGTGAAAATGATGCGAATGTATTGACTTTTAGTGGCAACGCTTAGAAAACTGTATATTTGATCGATTCATGAAGGTTGGTGGAAGAAGTCGACAGCATTCTTAGGCCTAACTTACTACTTGCGGGTGAAAATGATGCGAATGTATTGACTTTGGGTGGTAACTCTTAGAAAACTGTATATTTGATCGATTCATGAAGGTTGGTGGAAGGAGTCGACAGCATTCTTAGGCCAAACTTACTACTTGCGGGTGAAAATGATCCAAATTTATTGACTTTGAGTGGCAACTCTTATAAAACTGTATATTTGATCGATTTACATACAGCACTGTTTTAATAACTTTTTGAGTATTTTAATTATTTCACTCGTGTCACGGATGACGCAATAATGAGCGGCTGGCCGGCTCGGTGACGTGCGGGCGGGTAGCGGGCGGCGGGGACAACAACAAACTGCAAGCGATCGCGTAAACAATTCGTAACGTGAATCATTGAAGAAAAGGCGGGAATATCAACCGAACTCCGGCCGAAGTTCGAATTCGGCGTTGTCTTAAACCGAATGTTCGGCCGAAGTTCGAATTCGGTTCAATCCACATTCGGCCCATCACTAATAAATATCAACCTGTTATTATCACGATAATTATCATGATGAATATCATTGATAATATTATCCTTTCGCACCCTGCATATAACATAACATATAATCACGCCTATATGCTTTATCGGGGTAGGCAGAGCACGAAGTGATCATAGAACCACTTGATGCCACATTCGACACGTACTGTGAGGGTAGGTAAGCAAGTTGGAACATGTGTTTAGCGGTGATAGGTTGTCAGCTTTTCGCCCACCATACAACACAACTCTCATCCTTTTTACTGGCTTTTTATTTTTTTTAACTTAACTTGAATCCAAAGCGAGTTTAATACCTACCTACCACCCAAATTTTTTTTTCATTCAATAGGTACCTTCTTAGGTATTTCCGTTTTAGTAGGTAAATACCTACAAAAAGTAATGATATTCAATCAAAAACATAAATGTGAAGTGAGAGCCAAGTTCAATATTATGATTAATGCCTTGGTTGTTGACTTCAACGACAAAATAAGCGAGATCTAAAGGGGTGCCAAGTTCAATGGTCAGTTCTGAAATTTATTTATAAGTAACAGTATAACTTAATATCATATCTTCTTATAACATAGGATAATGTATAGTAGCCTAAGGTCTGTCTTGGCTAGTTTTCATATATGAAATTATTATAGCCTTCGCAAGTTCTAAACCTACAAGTATTTGTTCTTATTTTATAATTCCGAAAATTTGGATTGTTGGTAGAAACTAGCGATCGAACATAATACTTAGTTGTAAGTGTTATAAAAACTAGCCAAGACAGACCTTAGGCTACAATACATTATCCTATGTTATAAGAAGATATGATATTATGTTATACTGTTACTTATAAATAAATTTCAGAACTGACCATTGAACTTGGCACCCATTTAGATCTCACTTCTTTTGTCGTTGAAGTCAACAACCAAGGCATTAATCATAATATTGAACTTGGCTCTCACTTCACATTTATGTTTTTGATTTGTACATTTTTATTTTACACTAGGTTTACACTTCGTATTACCCTTTTCCATATTTGCTCATAGTTTATACCTTTCCTAGACTTATGTAATAAATTAATATAAGTAGGTACAACGAAATTCGAATATTCCCTTTTTTTGACGTGACTTATTGTAGATTTGCCGCAGATGGCATTAACTACTTTGCCGGACAAATGGGGAGTGCTGAAAGCTCTCACCCGATACAAAGTTTAAGATAACAGGCCTGAGGGTGCCCAGTTGGGCGCGGTCAGGTCGTCGCCTGAGGAAAAATATTTAAAAGAATTAATCGACCCTAGGGGGTCGATAGCGATAAGCGCTGATTGAGGGAAATCGTCGACCACGCCGGCGGGGTCGGTATCGGGGTCCTGAAGTGTTTGGTTTCGCGAGCTGATTGGCCGCCTCTATGGCTAATTCCCGCAGACTCACCAAATATTTAAGCAAAAACCAAGAGATTTCAGGATTTATTAAAAAAAAAATAATTAAGTACTCGACAAATTTTGTGGTAAATTTTATTTACGATTCATCGGCAAGTAATAAAAGAGACAAATCTGTGAGTGTGAGTTATACCTAAAATAAAATATTCAGATCAACATTAAAATAAGACGTCTCGCCGCGTTCGATTTTATATCTTTTAAGAAAGAAAGAGATGATTTATTATAAAAGAACACAGAGTAACAATGCAAAGACATCAGATTTTTAATAATTAACGATCCTCCGGTTGATTGAGGGCAGGCTTATGCACATGAGTGGGACGTATATAGGCTATTTATATTAAACATTAACGGGTACATAATATAACATAGTTGCTTTATTTATTTCTAGGGTATATACTAGTACTCATACATCGGATCCTAGTTATCTCTCGTACAAAATCATCCCATCCTCTATTCTATTCTCCAGATTTTCAGAGTTTATTCGATTGAAAATTTTTACACTTCGCGTTATTCCGTGACATAAATTCGCGAGGAAAAAACGAAAACTATTGTCCTTATTGTACTCGTATATTGGAGTGTGAGTAGGGAAACATTGTGCAGTACTTTAATTATAATACGAATTCACTTTTACAACAACTTCAATAAACATTGATTTTCTCTACTTATCAAACGTGAAAAATTACTGTTGTGAAATTAGCATTAGTATCGGCCCGCTATGATGGCCTTTTTGACACATTAGAGTGATGTATTTAATGACAATTTATACACTTAAACGAATTATACATACTAAAGGTGGTATTAATAAACTAATCTCAGCTGAGACTGCCTTCAAGATCATGCTCAAGTCTCTGTTTTTATATGAGAACTGTCACATTGACATGATCTTGAGGGCAGTCTCCTTAATGAGAGACTTATAATACAGGGTGTTAGTGACATCGTAACGAAAACTTTGAGGGATGATTCAGGCCATTATTCTGAGTGGCCATTCATTTGATATCAAGTGGAATTTTCCGTCGCAAAAGTATGGAATGGAAAATAATTTAAAAAAACACAAAAATTTTCATGAATTTTCCGACAGGAAATTCCACTTAATATCAACTCAGAATCATGGTCTGAACCATCCCCCTCAGTATTCGTTACAGTGTCACTAACACCCATACCTACTTGTATGGCTACCTGTATGTACTTGTACGGGGTGTAAGTGACATCGTAACGAATACTGAGGGGGCTCATTTAGCTCATTATTCTGAGTTAATATCAAGTGGAATTTTCGATCGCAAAAGTATAGAAATGAAAATAATTAAAAAAATATTAAAAAAAAACATGAATTTTGCGACGGAAAATTCCACTTGATTTTAACTCAGAATCATGGTCTGAATCATCCCCCTCAGTATTCGTTACGATGTCACTAACACCCAGTATATTCTCAAATGCGACTAGGAAGTAATTGGATTTAGAACTAATTTTGACTGACTGAACTTGATGAGCTATGGTTTTGATGTGTGACCCCATCAAAACCATAGCGTGCAGAAGCTATTTTTTTAGTGATATATTTTAGTCGATTGATTTTGCTCCATCTAACAGTAGCCATAATACGTGTGAATGACATGTCGCTTGTGATGTTTTAGCAGAGGATAGTCAACAATCGCGTAAGAGGTTGTACAAGCATGTAATTGAGTGTAGCTATAACCAGCACGACAGTTTATTGTGAGTCGTCAACTTTTACGCCCGCTTCTGATACTTTTAACGGCGTCATGGGCGGATTTATTCCGGCACTTCGTCGCCGCTGTTCCCGCGCTTTGTGACCGCCTCGTGAATGTCTTTATGGTTTTTATATTTTTTGGTACATTTTAAAGTTCTCAACAAAAGCGGGAGTTTGTAACCGGTGCACAAACACGTGTTCAATTTGTGTGGTTTGGATACGTACACACTTATATCATAACCCCCATGACACTCCAGTCAGCGAATCAAGACAGATTATGTACTTAGTTATAGTTGTCAAGTACACCCTCTTACCTTTGTTCGTCAATATATTTTCAAAAACTTTCTAAGTATGTTACGACAGCGCTTTGACGATGGCGGTAATCATCGTTAGAAAACTTGTGCGAAATTTCATGAGAAAGATTCGAAATATCTTTACCAATTCGCTATACCAGGTGATGATTATGTTTTTATTTTATACTAAAAGGTTCATTGACTCCAATTCCTCTTTTCTGAGAGCTGGGAAAATATTTATACATTCCGTAGTCCTTTAAGTTTCCAATTCGAAAAAAGGCGAAATGTTTTTGTTTTCGTTTGTGACGAGTTCATATTTATTCATGGCTCGGCTTCAGAGTTCACAGACATAAAAGAAACCTAAACTTACCTAACTATAAAGACATAAATGACTGACGGTGATTTGTATTCATGGAAAATTTATTTTTCTTTTACTCATTTTGTGCTACGCGTATCTTGCGTTATGGATCTTTTGTTAGTGAGTGGGAATGGAACGAATTCAATACAAATAAAATCAAAACGCGGCTCACAAGCGAGCCGGCACAATGGCCGCGAAACAAAAATACGACCGGTTTCATCAAAGGCGTTTCACCGCAAAAAATACTAGAAATTTCTTCAAGCTAGGAAACTAAAAAAAAATGACGTACTGCCTAGTACGTACGTTAGGAGAATTCGTGGATTAAATCCGTACAGACTTGTAGATACGTTGGTAAAAGAAGAGTTTTACTGATTACGAAATAATGATTCTTCTTTTCTCGTTCATGCAGTCAGATAGCCAGCCTATTGTCATAGAATAAATAATAAAATTACGTGTATAGAAAGGTTGTTGTGTCGGCCTAGATTTACCCACGGAATAGATCTTTTTTTTCTATTCCGTGGATATACCTCACCTCCTCTGGGTCTTACTTAAGTCCAAATAAGCTCGTAAGTCGCTTAGGAGTCCTTACTTCTTGGAAATGAGCGGCTGTCTGTCTCGACCGTCTGTCTTGACATTATGAACCGTCTGGTACTAGATGAGCAACCTATCGCCATTTAATGGACCAATATTTAGATACATCATATAATATAAATCATCATATATATGTTTATTTCCTTTTGGTGGTTGCCTGGAAGAAATTGCTCTAGAGCAATAAGGCCGCCCAAATTGTACTGTATTCGTGTGTTATGTCTGATTGTTTAAATGTAGTTCTGTGCAATAAAGTATATGGAAGGAAGGAATTTGAATTTGAAATATTTGATTTGATTTGATTTTTAATATACTCGTCCCTGGGAAGATAAACAGGTGAACGAGTCCCTAAGTTTTTTGCTTGTTTCTAGTGCAGCGCAGAAGTTAATTAAGCAGTTGATAGAAAGAAAATATTGCAATTAAAATTACAAGTTTTCAAACTAAATAAATTCATGGATAGTTTGCTATGCGAAGCTGAATACGGCGGTAACCGAACACTAGTAATAATTTGCAACAATATCAGTTGTGCTGTCAGCAGATATTCATTTGAGCGGCAATCAGAATGCACGCTCCGGTGGTTCGGCTGATCTAATCTAGTGGTAACAAATACCATGTATACTGATGATTGTATTGACTAGGATACAGCCTTCGAAATAACTTGTAACCTAATATTCCACGATATAATGGGTAAGCACTTTGACCAGAGATTCTGAGCTCAATTCCTGGAAACAAACTTCACGTCCTAATTGTCTCTCCTGGGTTGATTCTCAACGAATTCGAGGCTCACAATACTGCTTATGCTGAGTGTGGTCCACTTATTGTGAACGTCCACCGCTTGCTTATGATCATATTCACCAAAATCGTAGTATTTTTTAATTGACTTTTATTTCTTTAATTCGCAGTAGAGCAGTGTAGTGGATTATGCTCCGTACCCTTCCAATTGAGGGCGGTCATTGATCTCACAATCCACACGAGAGAAGAATCGTTTTTATTCTTAATCAGATGACTCAGTGAACTTAGGTATTAATGACCTTTTCCATTTTTTCTCATCGTTTAAAACTCCCCTGGACTTCTGCGAATATTTCAAGAGTAAAAATAGCCAAATCGATTCAGTCTTTCTCGAGCGAGACTAAAATATAGCAGTTGATTTTTATATAGATAGATAATAGTTGAACATTTCTACAGCACATTGATACTGAGGGAACTTCGATGTGTACGAAAAACAGTGAGGTCGGTGTTATCATTTCAACCACGCGCCTCTGGCGCCCCGCGAGACACCAATCGAAAATGCGGCTTCATTCTTAAAGTGGCGCCGGCGACGTCGAAGCACAGGTTGATTCCGGTGGCACCACCGGAACGAATAACAATGTGCCAAGCGAGATTACGGGCGAACGCTTTGTGGGCGAATTAAACCGAATCGAGACACCTTACCTTTATTGTGTACCTCGACTTTTCGCAAGGCCCCATTGTGTTTTTATTTGTCGCAAAAAAATCGGCTTTTACGGCGAAAATCAAAGTCTGCTTTGAATTTCATACGCTCGAGGTTTTGGGGTCGTTTTCAGTTTGTTTCTTCAGGTTTTAAGCTGATTTGTTTATTTTTACGCCTTCGTTACATGTCATATGGATTGAGTAGGGAAAACATAACAATTTGGTTTTTAGCTTCATGATGTCAAGGTATAAGTAGACCGGGTACGTTTCTTCGAAGCCCTTAGAACGAGGGCAGGAAAATAATATTAGACTAAGTAGAAGTTACAATTTCAACTGTCAGTAAAATAAAATAACTGACACCAAAATTGATAAGGTCAGTAATCGACCTAATCCACACGAAATGAGAAACATCAACCTAGGATTACCATGGAAGAGTATTACGCTGCCAAGTACTATCTCACTTTCTAAACACTTATTACTTGAAGTTATACCTGTACCATTACAATATGCTCACTGCAATAAAATATTCCACCGATGCCACTTGTTCCGTACAATCAACGAACAATATTCCCGCAAGGGCTTTATGAGCGATTATATCGGTATATCCGTAGATGCGGATAAAAGCCTGGGCAAACTGGCAAGCAAGAAAAATAGGATAATAACAGCGGGTAGAGGGGCACTTAAAATCGTTGGCTCGTGCCCGGAATGCGCGAGTGCCTTATTTCGCCGCTCTCCTTATTGTTTGAAGGGCGCGTCTAGGGTTCCGTGGCAAGGCTCGTTATACTGCGCCGTCAACTGACACGTCTCAAAAGAATGGTTGTTTACGTTTGTTATTCAAATTCAATTTTTGTAGCTACAGGACAACCAACGAATGTCCCACGATGGGACACGACTGCGCGACGAAAGAAGGTAATAGTTGTTTGGCAGAACTTTGATTTAGAATTTAGATTAATTTTTCTATGTTGGTGAAGATATTAAGGTTTTAGGGGGTGGTGCAACATTTTAGTCTAAACACCAAATCCGGTGAACTCTTAAAAATACATACGACATTATGTCGTATACATTCTTTAACGATATAATGTTATATTTCCGATCGAAATAGGTAGGAAAATTTAGAACTTAAAGGAACTTACAGACTATTGACATCGTCGACACTTATCCGGCAGATAGGCTATCAGACAAAGTTCCTCAGTCAACAGGTGGTGAAACAGGCCTTTGGGAATTTTTGATTTAAATACGGACCCCCTCAGTTTATTAGCTACTTTCTTCCTTGTCCTATTTGGTTATTTGATCCATTGCGTTTTGTTCCATTAAATGGAGTTATAGTGACGTGACGAGAAAACCCTTACCGATTTGACCAATGGTTCATCTGTGAGTTTGGTTTGTTTCCCACGAGTGCCTGGAGAGGATAAAACACTTCAATGCTCCTGGATAATGATTGCGTGCTTCCTTATTAACTTGTATTTTAGACTGGACAAATAAAATTAATAGAATTACGAAATAATAGGATTATGGAAGCGGTATATAAAGCGAAGGTTATTGGTAGGGCTGGTAGAGGAAGACCTAGAAGGACGTACATCGACCAAATCGGAGATGTCCTTAGAAAAAGTTTAGTACGATCTACTGTGAATCGGCGTGCTTGTATGAATGTGTGTGCGTGACTTTATGTGATAAGACAAATTACAGAAAGCGTCCACCTACTTGTCTGTTAAGGGTTGCACTAATGTGGCAACGCACTATCGATCTTTATCTCGCTCTATCAAACGTCAGTTCTGAGTGATAGAAAAGGATGGAATCATAGGAAAGTGCAATTCGGTGCGCCTAGATATGTAGTTTAACCCTAAGAGCTATGTCACTAGGACAGCCTTGTGGCCCCACCGCGTTCGCGCGACTAACGAAATGTATGTATTTGTATAAACGCTACTTCACATCCAGATGTCAACTGCAAAAAGTTTTGGTTTATATTTTATCCATCTTAGGACTTCGTATTAACAGTGACTGCCAGTTGTACTTGATTGCTTGTCGTCTGGGATTACTGGCGTCAGTTTATGTATGTATGTGAGCTACTCAAAACTTTATAACGTATTCCAAACACACCGTCATAGATTGTGAATCACGTGTACGAATACTAAACAAGCCCAACCAGTGACAATAGTGTAGCTAGTATATGTAATAGGTAGATGTCACCGTCCAATCACCGTTGGCTTCCGTCGGGCGTCTTTGATCAGCCCAGCGTCTGCCAAACAAAGACTTCCCAATTTCCTCCCGCTAATACACCCAGTTATTACCACTCTGATAACCAATATTGTCATATTTCATCGAAAACGACTAAATATTTGAAAGACAAAGATGATTGATCACTTTGGACTTCGTAAGCTTGAAATTAAACTGTCGTAGAGAGGCTTCGTTGTATCGATTACGATTTTTCATGGTTTATTGATATAGGAGACGGCATTTCTCTGGATGCATGAATACCTTCATAGTTATTTTTATTATTAGGAAACCGACTAAGATTCTCGGGCAAAAACTCCTTTGGTTCCGGCCAAAAAACTCCATCTACCGGCAAAAAAAAAGTTTAGTTAACACATCGCGATCGCGCGCGTATCTTTGTAAGGACATTTTTAAATGCTGTAAAATTCTGTTTAAGCTTATAAACTTGTTTAAATCCGTTGAAAAATGCACCAGCTTTACAGAGCACTACGGGGTCAGAAAAGGAAAACACACAAGAAATTCTGTGAGTACCTTTCCCTAACTTACCTACAGTCAGTACTTAGGTACTTCAACTTCAACTTTATGGTTGTATGGCAACCGATCAGTCAGTATTGGGTCGTGAACTAGGTACAAAATAAATTATGAAAATCTGATTACTTACTAAATAAAGACAGATGTAAAACTAACGAAAAACATTGTCATTATTCTATGAGGGGAGGCCTGTGCCCAGCAGTGGGACGTATATAGGCTGTTTATGTTATGTATGTTATTCTATTTAACTTATTTCTGAATTTTAATCAAGAAAAATGTAATAACAAGTCCGACATTTTATCACGTTTTTCTATGACGTCACAGTGTGCATTTTCGTACAAATTCCATGGTAATTTAGTGTTTTGACGCTTAATAAAAAGTAATTGATTTGACTAGTTGGATACTAGCAATAGGCTAGCATTTTCATGACAGCTTGGTACCCTGTAATTTTTGTGCAATAAAAAGAATATCAAATTATTCGATGGTTTCGAATCCCGGCTCGGGTTCTAAACTCGAATCCGACTTTGTGTTTGAATTCATTTTTGGAACATGATTTGATGTGATTCCGGGATTTGTGTCTGGTTAATGATAATAGGCTCGTCGAGAAGTTGGAGTATATACTTACCATTCTGTTCTACTAACCATGCTTGATGCTATGTTATGTTCGATGGTTTAGTATAGCAATCAAGTCACCCAATGTACGTAAGTAGATTCTAGACGTATTTACGTGATATAGCTAGGACCAGTCCAGTTAGGACGTGTATAGCTACTTACGTTGTTTATTTTCTAAGTTTATTTTCTTTCTTAAGTTACCGTTCACAGCAGCATTAGATTTGGATTTATTATAACATTTCGGTACACAATATTACCGGGGAAAATGAAAAGCAAGGTAACTTGCAGTACATAGTTACCCTCCAGATCTTGCACGACTTATATGTAAATTTTGTACCGCACCGCAGAATTTATAATCTAAACAAAACTTCGAAACCGCGCAACATCGACGTTTCAAACCATCAGTTGTAAACTAAATCTTCCCAGTTTTAATCAAAGCAATCTTAGCTCGACAAACAGAACAGCTTAAATTGAAACAACCTCAAATTTCAATTCGGTCTGTGGCAGACAGAGTAATAATAGTACTTATCTAGCCGGTGATTTCCCGTGGGAAGCGCTAAACAGTTCGCAACAAATTCCGTTCACATGTAAATCCTGCTTTCATACTGGTGTGGGGCTACCGGGTAATCACTAATTCGCGGCGTCAGCCCCTCGTGCACAATGTTCATAGACACACTGTACTAACAGTATCGCAACTACGCTAGACGAAAGACTGCTGGGGAAACTGAAATAAATGTATCGTCCAGTAGAGGAATGGCAAATCGGTCGTAGAAAATGGTTGCGGAATCACTACCTCTAAGTTTTAATTACGACACACACATTATTAACGTTATCAGTCTGAGTTTAACAACCAGGAAGAAATCATGAAAATGTTCCACTACTATTATTTAAAATCAAAAAGTAAAATCACAGCTTTGACTGGGCCTCCCATTTGTATGCTGTATATACCTACCTAAATAATACGTGCTGTTCTTTGTATATCAAATGCTGACTGGCGAATCATGACTAAAGTTATTTTATAGATGTATCATTTTTGATATAAGATAACATTATTATTCTCAGTATTCTTCAAAACCAAAGAGAAATCAGATTTTCATATTCGATTAATTTATTTATTTATTTTAATCATGACATGGCCACGCAATTAGTATAAATACTTGATACTATCAGTAATTATAACAATCAAGGCAGTATAGCCAATGAAGTTAGTGCACTGCTATTATTTACTCTAATAGCGCCGTAGGGCTGCCACATATTATGCGCCGCAAGCGATTTATACTTAATCGTTTTACATTTTCGGAGTTTGGGCTTCATCGAGATTACGGATTCTTTTGGATTTAGGTAAAGACGGTAAAACACTGCTTAAAGAAGTGTATTATTGACGACATTATGTCTTTCCAATTACTCTTAAAGGGACGTAAAGAAAAGAAGGTTGTTTTCTATAAGTTGGAATGTGCTCATTCCTATTAGAATTACAGGCATGAGTTTGTTCAGAAGATATTTTTTTTTTTTAATTTAACATGTTTTTAAATATCAAGTTTCATCAGCAAAAATATTAACCTGAGTACTCAACAAACATCAAGTGCTAATAGTATTTATATCCTTCTTTAGACACGAATTGTTAATTTTCACTTCAAATATTTACTTACCTACAGGTAAAAATTTGCTTTAAAAGATATTTTTATTGTCAAAAATACGCTGCTGGGTAGGCATACATAGTGATTTGTTCATGTTTTTGTTATGTTCTTTCCGTTTGCTGGTTTCGCGAGACTTCGTTTAATAAAGCCGGCTTTAGCTCAGCAAACTGAATTATTTATTCAATGAAACCGTGTAAAAGTGTAATGTTTGTTTTGCTGGATTTTGCTGGAGTACCTAATGGAATCTCGAAGAACTTTGATAGCTGTGTAACTGTTTGTATGGCATTTGAACGTAAAATATTGAGTTTGTTGTACCTACTTATGATATAATTCTTAGTTCTGTAATGTAATGTAATGTTAGACTCAATATTGATTCGAATCCAGAATGTTTTATATAAAGGCTAGGTAAGGAGTACTCTAAACTGGCGAGGTATAATAAAGACTGATGAGAATGGCAGAAGCAAAAGCGCAAATGTGTCGAGATCGTAAACTTTGAACTTTATGGTTGTCTGAAAGAAATCGCTTGAAGCGATAAGACCGTCATTTGCCATGTATCTGGTTAAGTCTCTTTCGGAACAATTTTCTTTTACTGTGAAATCTTCTGTGGTCTACACTTGGAACGTGATTACATCACCGGATCCTAGTCCTGTCTATGCATAGTTTTTGATGCCAACTCCATCTATCCAAAACATTGAGTTGCTAAATCCCCTCCCATCTGGCCTCGAAGCTCATAAAGTTTTCGTCTCCGTCGATGATCTCAAACAACTATAGTCCTCAACTGCCGGCACTTAGGGCGAAATACCATTAAGTGCCACTTAAATGTGTCACACACTTACATCGGGTAGAAAGACGTTCCGTCGAGTGGCACTCGGATAAAGCTTGATAACTCTTAACCAAACTGAGTGGAAACATTTGAAGATCTCACTATAAATAGTCTTAGTAATAATAGTAATAGCATAGAGTAAATAATAATACTACGTATAGAACGGTAACTCTTCGCCCCGCACCATTTCCTACAGGGCGCCGACCTCACCTCCTCTGAGTGTTACTTCGGTTCTAAATGGCTGCAAGCCACTAATAAATAATAATAATAATAATAATAATAATAATAATAATAATAATAATATATTACATAAAAGCTTTACAAGTATTTAAAAACTTAAGTTAATCTTATATACAAACAAGCTTGTGAACAACAACCTATATAATTAAGTTCCCTGCCATTCACACTAGGCGACCTGTGTTGTGAATGTCAGTGGTTCAGTGTCGGTGCAAATAGATTGTAGGTGCTGCTGATTAGTTAATAAGTAGTGATGTGCAGTGCATGGGTATTATGATTATGATAATTATATATTGTAGTTACATGTATTTATTTATGTAAATGGAAAAACGATCTATATATATTTTAGTGTGTGTGTGTGTGTGTATGTGTGTGTGTGTATGTGTGTGTGTGTGTGTGTGTGTTGAGTGTATGTATTTGTGTGGGTTTGATGTCTTTAGTGCGTATATAGTAATATTTTATAAAAGTATTTCTTCTGTTTTACTGTAATCCAGTGTCTGGAGCCAACATTTTAATTTCTTTTTAACGTCATATCTATTTAGATTATGTATTTTTAAGGTGTTATTTATTTTATTATACATTTTATGTACCGCGAATGCAAATTGCCTTCTAGCAAATGCAGTTTTACAGTTTACCGTTATAAAAACAGGTTTAGGTCTTCTCCTTAGTGGGGAATTTGGCTTTACGGGGAGACACGCATGCCCACGCATAACGGATCTAAGGATATAAATCTGCCGTACAGTGAGCACTCCCGACTCCTCGTACAGCTGACTAGTAGGGTATCTCCGTGGTTTCCTATGCATAACCTTAAGCACTGCCCTCTGCGCTCGTTCTAAGTTAATAAATGTGGTTTTACATGACCCACCCCAGACGGGTATACAGTACGATATTATTGATTCGCAGAGGGAAGTGTACACGGTGAGCATTATACTGGAATCCGCGGAATTCCGCAATTTCCGAAATATATAAATAAGCTTACGGACTCGATTTGCTACCATCGTAAGGTGACCATACCAATTGAGGCATTCGTCTAAAAGCACGCCTAAGTACCTAACATTTGCTGACCTAGAAATTTGTGGGCATGAACAGACAGAAGAGGCATATGTGCACACATGAGCTCGTAGATCAAAACACTCACGAGACGGCTGTGCCGAAGGTCTATTTGCAAATGTTATGTAGTTGGTTTTATCTATGTTAAGAGTTAACAAGTTATTATTCAGCCATTTCATGGTATGTTTAAGCGCATATTCTGCATGGTTTACGGTTACCGTCCAGTTTGAGCCAGACACTATAAGTGCTGTATCATCAGCATATGCGTATATACGACAATTTGGATAGGACTGGTTGCACAGATCGTTCACGTACACTAGGAATAAGGTTGGCCCAAGGATGCTACCTTGCGGAACCCCGTATTCTAGCTTTTCACATTCGCTTACATAGGAGTCTATCTTAGTACATTGAGTCCGTTCAGATAAATAGTCGCGGAATAGAGACAGTACCTTGCCCCTTACACCGATTCTTTCCAATTTATCAACAAGTAGTGGGACGGAGACAGTGTCAAAAGCCTTAGAGAGATCTAAAAAGATCCCCAAACATTTCTGCTTGCGATCCAACTCCTCAACCGTATGATTAACCAAAGATACTATGGCATCCTCAGTGGATTTGTTTATCCTAAAACCAAATTGATTTTCCGAGAGTATCTGATGTTTTTCTAAAAATGTTACCAGTTTACGATTGAGGATTTTCTCTAGTACCTTAGAGAGGCTGGGTAACACTGAGATCGGCCTAAAGTTGTTGACACTGCCTACGTCACCACTCTTATGTATAGGATGGACAATAGCATTTTTTAGTGCCTTAGGAAATTGTCCTGATCTTATGGCAAGGTTACATATATAAGTTATAACCGGAGTAAGGACTGAACAAGACAATTTTAGTAGTTTAGCTGGTATACCGTCCCAGCCAACCGCACAATCTGTGCGAAGACCTCGTATGGTATCTCTAACTTCATCCTCAGTAACCTCCAGCAAAACCATAGAGTTTACATTAGAGTTATTATTATGTGGTGGCTGATGATTTGCTACCCTTGATTTAATATTATCTGCCAAAACCTTGCCAATATTTGCGAAGAATGAATTCACTGCGTTCACAGAGACTTGTGGGTCATTGAAAGCTATTAAAAAAATGGAAGAGCGGGGACAGTCTGTCTCACTCGCACTTACGCGTTAGGTAGCATACCGCAAGAATGATAGTTTTTATAAGAGTATCCGGATTATTTCTATGCCGAACTGGATAAAAAGCACGCATAAATCTCACGCGTTTCCTCAACTGGGCTATACTGCGAATATGTTGTCTATTATAATAGTGTAATGTCATAGAATAAGAAAAATAGAGCTAAGTTAACCTCACCCCTTCTCGGACATAGTTTAGACTTCAATCGTATGGCGTCGTCAGACGTCACACACACAGACGCGCGTGTACGATAACGTCAATGTGTGGTGTCTGTGTAAAACGAGGTTGTTTGTTTGAAGTGTCCGGGGTACCTATGGTAATGTGTAATAATAACTTGTGGAATATTAATGTTATAATCGGTATTGTAGTACAATAGACACTGTGCTAGATGAATCTGGGAAGTTGGGCCGCCATATATCCAGCGGCTTAAGTGGTTACCAAGTTTTGTTTATAGGTCGCAATACTAAGTGATACACTCAAGATATTACACTCAATATTGTTGTTGTAGGGTTAAAGGCAAATAAATGTGTGGGGAAAGCCAGCGGGATAGAAAAAGGCTAGGTGTATTTTACGGGATTGCTCTTGTGTTGTTTTTCTATAAACTTAGCAATTTTTTACGCGGTTATCACTTACGCGGTCTTGTGCGCGGCTATAGGTCGTGGTTAGGCGATTTTTGTAGCGATTCACCGCGCGGCGAGGCAGAACTCTCGTGTCACTTCTTACAAAAAACCTCGTTTTGCACTACACATTGATCTTATTGAAGATTAAGATGGGGAAGGGAGGGTGGGTTTTAAACCTAGCCTGATGGTGAGCGGAGAGTTGCCGTTCTACACATAGTCTTCTTTTTCTATGTTCGTGTGTTAAGAATCGACGGTTTACATACAAGTCAATACAACTACCACACACACACACTACCGCCACCACCACCACCACCACCACCACTGCCATACCACCACCACACCACCACTACCATATACTATCTTGCTAGCCGCTTCACCGCCATCCGCGACCGCGTCGCGTGATAACCGCTTTAAGGATTCATAAACTATGTTATTTAAGTAATTTACATATAACTCACGGCTATAGTTCTAGTTGGACTAGCCAGAGCTTGGGCTATTTAGAAAAAGCACACGAGTAGCTTACAACATTACAAAGATGCATATAGAATGAAACCGATAAGTATATTACCTGTAAGCCATTTAACACAGCATTTTCCAAGTAACATTATGTTTACAGGTCCTAATTTATTTATTTCTTAAGCGGACATTATGATGAAAACTGAAGTGACAGATTATCAATATAGGTATGGCGCTCGCGATATTACGACACGTTAGGCGCTATAAATGATTTTAACTTTTTCTACTACGCGATTGAAACGAATTTATTCATTTTATTTTATAAGTATTCCGCCAATTTAGATAAGTAGCGAGTCCAAAGTACTATTACACTGTGTTCGTTTATAGGTCTTAATAACTTATGTGTCAGAATTTAAACAATGACAGACAGCTACTAGTTACTTTCGTATCTATATTGGTTTAATTGCGGATTTTCCTCCAGAATGTCATTATAACTTTCGAATATTTGCGACATAACACGTGTTCACGTGTACGTAATTTGCTCGCGTTTCACAGTTCAATTTAAGCAAGATTTAATTGCTTATCTTTCAGCGGTGATGAGCGTTACGATCGACTGAATACTACGTCGTTTGGATTGGTGGTATAAATCCGAAGCACCCGGGCGCGAAGTCTAAACGCAGATACGGGGTGTAAATAGCGTAAACGCAGAGCAAATTGTGTAAATTATTAGGGTGGTAACTGAGATAAATAGTCGATCGATGAAAGCACGTTACAAATCAAATGTTCAGTCAGATACGTGATTCTGTAGAACGTCGGCTCATTGAAAACCTGGTAAGCGCCTTTTTGAGAAAATACATTCTGAAGTGATTTTTATTCACAAAACCTTGCAAGATACATGCATGAAAGTGGCGTGTCCGTTTCGAGGCTTTTGTTAAAGAATATAAGGGTTTTCTTTGAATGTGATTTGTAAAAAACATGCTTACAATTTTTATGAAAAGCTACTTCATCGGTAACCTCGTGGTCTCTAGATTGTGACATAATATACCTATTAGTGCAATGCAGAAGGCGCGTTGATGTTCGTTAGGTAAAGAAATCTAATGTATCTATATCATCACGCTTGTTTGTTCGAAGGAGCCTACATAAGTGTACATTATATACACCCACTCCCTGTCAGCTATGTTAAGTCCCATGTAAAGGGGACGAGCCTATTGCCATTGATCGGGTTCAGATCCTGGTAATCATGTAATATCAATTATTTACGATCCAAACATGAATTCAAACATAAAGTCGAATTCAGTGGTTTAGAGCGAGCCGAGATAGCTAGAGTGAATGGGCATTTGCTAGGTAAGCGTGATCCACCCTCAACCACATCGTCACTTACGATCACGTGAGATTACGGTCAAACGCGCGCCTATATTATTGAAAAAAAAAAAAGCTTTCGAACTTGTAGCATTACGATGTAATTCACGCGTTCACCGATCAGCAAATGCATACATCGAGCAAATGTTCCTGTCCGTTGCCACCTTTACTACGACTGCACTGACATTTGATTGTTCGTTCCACTCTATTTGTACTGATCGTGTTAACTGAATTTTGATTTCAGTAAATTCATTATTGTTTGCGCACGTATTGGTGTTGTTTGCCTTCGAAAAGACATATTTGCCGTGCTCGGTATTCGTAATTAGGTTATTTACTATCGGCGTTATACGTAGTGTTAAATTACATTTGTCGTCTTACAGAAAGGGCTTTTCGTGAATTTTAAAATAGTAATGCTTTTTTACCGACTTCAAAAAAGGAGGAGGTTCTCAATTCGACCGTATATTTTTTTTTTTTTTTTTTTTTTTTATGTTTGTTCGGGCATATCTTCGTCGTATATGAACCGATTTTGATAATTCTTTTTTTGTTTGAAAGGAGATATACCCAAGGGGGTCCCATGTCAAGGAAGTCAGGATCTGATGATGGAAGACCAGAGAAATCGAGGGGAATTTTCAAAAATCGTAGGAGCGACTAGTGCGTTTGTAAAGTCATATTGATCGGATCGATCTTTAGGCTTCGGGAAAACTTCCCGACCTTCGAAAACTGGTCAGCATCAGGGAGATACCCTATGGCCTGGCAAAACTATACAACCTGGAGCAATTTTTCTTTCACGAAACGTATTTAAATCTTGATCAAATTCAATCGCCGGTGCAAAAAAACAAAATGGCGGAAAAAAAAGATGGCCGCCATACAAAATTTTGTCGATTTTGGAAGAAGCCCGTTTGGGTAAAAATAATGTATGGGGCGCTTACTCAAAACGTCATGTAGAGTACGGAAATACTTTCTGGTCACCAAAAACTGCTCCGCATCAGAAAGATACTCTACGGCCTGGCAAAACTATCGCACGTGAACCAATATTTCTTTCAGAGCACTTATTTAAATCTTGGTCAAATTCCATAGCGCGTAAAAAAAAAAACAAAATGGCGGAAAAACAAGATGGCCGCCATACACAATTTTGTTTTTTCAGAAAATGTCTCGGGATATAAAATATATATCGGGGTTGTGATCGGATCGTCATGTTAAGTATGGAAATACTTCCCGATTTTCGAAAACTGCTCCGCATCAGGGTGACACCCTACGGCCTGGCGAAACTATCACACCTGAACCAATTTTTCTTTCACGAAACCTATTTAAATCTTGGTCGAATTTAATGGCCGGTGAAAAAAATACAAAATGGCGAAAAAACAAGATGGCCGCCATACAAAATTTTGTTTTTCCAGAAAATGTCTTGGGGGTAAAAATGATGTATAGGGGTGTGATCGGAACGTCATCTTTGAAAACTGCTCCCAATCAGGGAGACATCCTACGGTCTGGCAAACCTATTGCACCTGGATTTTGTTTGTTTCCACGACACCCATTTAAATCTTGGTCAAATTCTGTCGCCGGTGAAAAAAAACAAAATGGCGGAAAAACAAGATGGCCGCCATACGAAGAGGGACAGTTTCGAATAAACAGGACACGCGAGCTGCTTTAGCAGCGAGCGAACCACGCGAAATCTACTGTATCTATATGTATGCGTGAGTGTTTATGATAGCAGCTTCCACTGACAACCACATGTGTGTATGTACACATACACATGTGTGTGTGTGTGTGTGCGTGTGTCTGTGTGTGTGCGTGTATCTGTGTGTGTGCGTGTGTACGTGCGCGTGTGCTCGTGTGCGTTAGCGCGTGTGTGAGTGTGTGTGTGTAAACATGTTCATCAATAATAATTGTGATCACTACTAATAATATATTATATTATTATATATGAATATAAATCAGAAAATCTGTCTGTCTGCATCCTTGCTCGGTCTAACCATCACTTAAAATCGTAAAATAAAATAAAATTTTTAACAAAAAAAAAACCGACTTCAAACGCAAAACTAAAAAGCAATAAATAAATTTACTTCGCACAAAGTAATTAGTACGTATTTTCAATTAGTTAATTAATTTATAATTCTGAAGTCGGTGCCAAGTAAATGCTACAACAACCCTACTACAATATCAAATTACTATGTACACACAATATTGTTTAATACCTATATCAAAGCAATTACAAAACAATCAGTATTGAAAAATATATGAATCGGTACTTCGTTGTAGCATTTCCTTGGCACCGGCTTCAGAATTATAAATTAATTAACTAATTGAAAATACGTACTAATTACTTTGTGCGAAGTAAATTTATTTATTGCTTTTTAGTTTTGCGTTTGAAGTCGGTTTTTTTTTTGTTAAAAATTTTATTGAGGTGACTTATTGTAAGATTTGGGTGGAAGCAACGTTGATTATTATTATATTATATAATATACCAATAAGTCGTGTTCAAAATTACGCCAACTTTACCTATAGTATCGTTGAATTTTGTATTTTGCGTAACTGTAGTCTTCTTCTTAGCGAGTCGATGGCGATCGATACTAAATTTTTGCTGACCAATAATTGGCCACGCTTACGGCATTATCAGTGGCTTCGTAAAGGTCTTTAATAGTGCAGGTGTTAGGGCACTTAGGACAGCAAAAAAGGTGAGCCATAGTTTGTGGTAACTGTAGTTAAAGTATGTTAAACAATTCTCATGAGTTTTTAAAGACGCTTACTGGCCCAAACACCTTCAGCAGTCCACGGAGCAACATCACCACCAATAGAAGTTATTGTAAATAAATTGATGTATTACCTAAGAGCTAAACGCACAAAGTTGTGATGTTTAAAGTTTCAATGCTCTCTTTATGAGAGGGTAAACGGTTGACAGGAGAGGCGATGGACCTCGCTGCAGTTGAATCCAATTTACCGAGACGAAGCGCCGCTGCCAAAGCAATCAATTGCACGGTCAATAAATGGCCGGAAGAAACAATTCCACTCGCATTAATTCTTACGATTTATTCCTTTGCAAACGGCCAAATTGGAATTCTTAATTGTAATTAACACTGTAGGTCTAAAGGTCTCTAATAAAGCTTCCGTCGTAATTGATTTTGCTATAAATTTCTCTAAATCGATGTAATTTCTCTTTATTCTGTGAGATTGTCGGCCATCCGTACGGGGCCCGCCGCGGCGCCCGCTGGCATTCAATACAAATTTAATAAAGGGAGGAAGGGTGTCCTCTCAGAGGTCAGGCTAAGGTAGTTGTGACGATGCAAATTTTGACGTTTTAACAAGGGAGTGCTTCAGTCGACATCCGATTGTGCCGGCGCTATTGTTCATGGATGTTTGTAGAGCATTGTTGACTGGAGGTTTTTTAATGAGTTTTGTTTATAAAGGGTTAGCTGGCAGAAGCCCGTGTACTGTGTAATATGGTAATTTTTAATTGAAGCACCCTGTAACAAACGAAGCTTTTCGTAACGAAGCCATTGATCGTGCAGAGTGGCCTTTTGTAACAGGATATTATTATGATCGTTTTCCGTTTAAAGAGGTCAATTTTAAAATGTTTTTGGAATGTTAACACACTCCAAAATCTACTTATACAAGCGACAGGTCACTGACTGACTGACTCAATCATCACGAAGTTTCAGAAACTGCAAGTAGGGGTCATTTTAGATTGTCCGAAATTATATTCCTAAGGAGATAAAAAGGGGTGTCAAAGTTTATATGAAACTTCTATAGTTGTTTTTTATAGTAAAACTTCGTGCAAAGTCGCAAGCAACAGCGAAGTACTTATGAATGTGAAAGTAACATCTTATCTTTCCACGTATATATTGCAGAACCGATTTGGATGAAAATTATTGACACTAAGAAAATAAAGAACATAAGAATAAGAAAAGTCCTTTTCACTTGTGGCTAAGAAGTCTACGCAAGTAGTCACGGGTTTGAAGAAAACTGAATGCTTGTAATTTTATACTTTGTTAGGTACCTAGCCTACAAGTATGTTTGTTACTGCGGTGAAGTATTCTCGCGGGAGACTTTGTTTACGCATTAATTATAAGCGAACCTCTCTCCCACGCCGCGGTACAAGTCGATCGTATCTTATACACGAACATGATACTTTTTCTAATTGCTTCCGAAATTCTAAACTTTACAAGACTCCATTACCAACTAGTGTTACTTTGTTAAACAAGAATAATTAACACAACGTATTAAAGTCAAATTATACGCCAAAATTTCAAGATCAGATTCTGGAAATCATTGCCACAACGAACAGAGGTCTAACTAATCGGCAACACAACAATAAACTTATAATGTCGTATTGCTGGGAAATGTTATTAAATTAAATTATAAAGTTAACGTTTTGGTATAAATGGGAGTCTATTTTCTTCTTTAATCAAGTTATCTCCTTTAGAAAATGCACAATCATTTTAGACGTAAAAAGATTACAACGAGATGTACTTTCCAATGTATGATATTTATATACGTAAATATATTGCCAGTCATACCCCTAGCATTTTCCCGATTTTTCACAGGGTCCGCTTAAGTAACCTGAAGATTTGACAGGTCCGGTTTTTTACAGAAGCGAGTACCTGTCTGACCCTCCAACCCGCGAAAGGAAAACTAGCCCAATACCTACAGGTTAGGTCACATGCCTCCGAAAATGCATTTCTCGTGAATGTGGGTTTCCTCACATTCCCCGTTAGAACATGGAGAAGGAATTTAGAGACGCACGAAGCGACGACCCAGCTGACGTCAGAGATCGCGTTTCTACAACACCATCCGTCAACATCGATGTTGATAAAGTCGGTGTACGGATTCCTCCGTTTTGGCCAGAGGAGCCGGAGATATGGTTCGCGAATGTGGAGGGCCAGTTCCTGATTTCCGGAATTACCAGCGACACCACCAAATTTTATTATGTGTTGGGACAGCTGGAGAACCGGTACTCCAGAGAGGTGAAAGATATCATCGTGCGACCACCCGCAACTGGCAAGTACGAGAAGCTCAAGACCGAGCTCATTAAGCGCCTCTCCGCTTCCAATGAGAAGAAGATGAAGCAGCTCCTGATGCACGAGGAGCTAGGTGACCGCAAGCCTTCACAGTTCCTGCGACACCTGAAAAGCCTTGCTGGTGATGACGTGCCCGACGACTTCATTAAAACCATCTGGACAAGCCGCCTACCGAGAAGCATCCAGACAGTGCTAGCTGGTCAGGCATCATCTGCTGTACTCGACGACCTGGCGGACTTGGCTGATAGGGTTAACGACATCGCACCCTCTTCACCGGTGGTAGCTGCAGCGTCGACAAGCCAGACTCAGCAGACAGGGATACCGGGATCTGTGCTGAGTGACCTCACTCGCGAGATCGCAGAGCTTCGCAGGCAGTTCCAGCAGTTGAGCGGTGGCAGCAGCAGACAATCTCGGTCGCGCGGCAGGCGACAGAGTCGTAGCCGATCCACTTCGAGATCCCAGTCCAATTACCGGAAATTTCCGCTGTGCTGGTACCATTGGAAGTACGGTGAGAAGGCGAGTAGATGCATCCGCCCGTGCGACTACAAGTCGGAAAATGCCAGGGGCAGTCGCTAATGGCGGCTGACGATTGCCCGACATCTGCTGGTCGCCTGTTCGTCACCGACCGAGCGACGAAGACGCAATTTCTGGTCGACACCGGTAGCGACCTCTGTGTCTTCCCCCGGTCTTCGCTGCGTGATCGTCGTGCACGGACTAATTATGTGTTAAATGCGGCTAATGGTTCTGATATTTATACGTATGGTTTTGTTCATCTTACACTTGATTTCGGCCTCCGTAGGAATTTCACTTGGCGTTTTATTGTTGCTGATGTGACGAAACCGATAATTGGTGTAGATTTTCTGAATTTCTATAACTTGATAGTAGACTGCCGAAACAAGCGCTTGATGGACAACGCCACCTCGTTATGTACTAGTGCTACGCTTGTTAGTAGTAAGTTAGACGATATTTCTTCTGTAAAGGTGGTGACTGGTGAGACGAAGTTTCATCGCATTCTTGACGACTATCCCGAGATTACTCGTCCAGCTGGTATACATCGCACTATACCCCACAACACAGTCCATCACATCCGTACGACCCCAGGCCCCCCAGTTGCATGCTCTCCTCGGCGTTTAGCGCCGGATAAATTGAAAATCGCCCAGCAGGAGTTTCAGTCGATGCTGGCTAGTGGTACAGCCAGACCTTCTGAAAGCCCTTGGTCATCGCCCCTGCACTTAGCCCCGAAGAAGGACAACGGATGGCGTCCCTGCGGTGATTACCGCATGTTGAATGCCCGCACTGTGCCTGACAGGTATCCGATTAAACACATCCACGATTTTGCTCACAGCCTAACTGGATGCAAAATATTTAGTACCCTGGATTTAGTGAAGGCGTACAATCAGATACCTGTCAGTCCAGAAGATATTCCGAAAACGGCCATTACGACCCCGTTCGGATTGTTTGAGTTTCCGTTCATGACGTTTGGACTCAGGAACGCGGGTCAAACGTTTCAGAGGTTTGTGGACGAGATGACCAGAGGACTGGATTTCGTATACTGCTACCTGGACGATTTTCTAATTTTCTCCAAGGACGAGGCGCAACACGAGGAGCATTTGAGGTCCATTTTCAGTAGGTTGAAGGAGTATGGCATGATGGTGAACACATCTAAGTGTGTTTTTGGTGTCCCTGAGGTAACCTTTTTAGGATATCGTATCTCATCAAGTGGCACCAGACCACTGGACTCTAAAATCCAGGCCATTAAAGATTACCCTCCCCCCACTAACGTCCGGCAGCTCAGGCGATTCCTGGGGATGGTAAACTTTTACCGCAGGTTCCTCCCTCGAGCAGCCGAAATTCAAGGCCCGCTAAATTCTTTGTTGGCAGGCTCAGTTAAGGGATCGCAGCCCATCAACATGACAGGTGAAGCCATGACAGCCTTTATTTCCACTAAAGATAGCCTCTCTGATGCTGCTTTACTTTTTCACCCTGATTGCACAGCTAAGCTTGCTTTGGTGACCGATGCGTCTGACAAAGCTATAGGCGCAGTCTTACAGCAGCTTAAAGATGATGCATGGCAACCGCTGGCGTTCTTTTCCCGCAAGCTGACCTCTTCTCAGGAAAAGTATTCCCCCTATGACCGGGAATTACTCGCGATCTACGAGGCAATTAAGTACTTCAGGCACATGCTTGAAGCGAGACATTTTATCATATATACTGACCATAAGCCGATCAGTTTTGCATTCCATGAGAGGAAGGCTAACTGTTCGCCTAGGCAGTATCGTCATCTCGATTTTATTTCCCAGTTCACTACGGACATCAGGCACATTTCCGGCAAAGACAATGTTGTGGCCGATGCCTTGTCTCGCATTGAAGAACTGGAAGTGCCTGTTAGCCTAGCAACCCTAGCGAACAGCCAGTCTTCCGATCCGGAATTGGCGAATTTGCTCGAGGGCGGCTCTTCTCTGCGCTTGGAGAAATGTATCGTACCTGGAAGTCAATTAGCTATGTACTGCGATATCAGCACACCGACTTCCAGGCCTTATGTACCAAAATATTTCCGCAAGCAGATTTTTGATAGCTTACATTCCCTCAGCCACCCTGGGCCCAACGCATCTGCCAAATTAGTTGCAGAGCGTTTTGTTTGGCCAGGCATTCGAAAGGACTGCAGGACCTGGGCACAAACTTGCTTGTCTTGTCAACGCGCCAAAGTTAGCCGTCATGTGACAGCCCCACTCGGCACTTTCAACTTGCCCCGCGCTCGCTTTAGGCAGGTCCATATAGATCTCGTAGGACCGCTGCCACTATCGCAAGGTTTTAGATATTGTTTAACAGCTGTTGATAGATTCACTCGGTGGCCGGAGGTCGTGCCAATAGAGGACATCACAGCTGAAACAGTAGCCAAAGCCTTGCTTTCCACCTGGATAGCCCGGTTTGGTTGTCCCACGGAAATTGTCACGGACCGCGGTCGTCAGTTTGAGTCTGCTTTGTTTCAGTGCTTGTCGAAGCTTACTGGCTTCGAACATAAACGAACGACCGCGTACCATCCATCGTGCAATGGTCTCGTGGAGCGCTTCCACCGGCAATTGAAGGCGTCCATAATGTGCCATGCGGATGACCGGTGGACTGAGTCCTTGCCTTGGGTCTTGCTCGGTGTTCGTACTTCCTTTAAGGATGAGCTTCAGTGTTCTTCTGCGGAGCTAGTCTATGGCGAACCGTTACGTCTCCCTGGCGAATTTTTCGATTGTAGCGACGGTGGAACTACCGATATATCGGAATTTTCCGCTCGCCTCCGCTCATTCGCCCAGAGACTACGGCCGGTTCCTGCTTCACGTCATAGCAAGAACAAAGTATTCGTCTTTAAGGAACTACCGACCTGTGAACACGTATTTATTCGTGAGGATACGATACGTGGTTCTCTCCAACCTGCTTACACCGGCCCTCATAAGGTGATCAGCAGGGGTGATAAAGTCTTTAAGCTTCTTGTTAAAGGTAGGGAAGTCACGGTATCTATAGACCGCCTTAAGCCGGCCTATATACTGTCGACTCCCACGGATAGCAACACTTCCCGTGAGGAGCTGCAACCACAGGTATTCGCACCGGGTGCAGAGCGAACTACTCGCTCTGGACGCCGTGTGAGATTTTGTGATTTTTATCGCCCTTGACGGTCTCTGGAGGGGGGTGGTGTAGGTTACTTTTGTATAAAATCTTTTTATTTTGAATATTTTTTTACTTTTTTGATACGATATTGTTTTTCTATCTGACTTTTGTGTTCTGACATGGAAAGGTGAAAATTAGATAAAAAAAACTGAAAAATTGTTGAATTATTTCCCACTTTATTTCCACACTCACGATGTTTTCAAACATAAATTCGAAAGCAAATTCGACAATCATTGGTTTAGGCCTGTGCTGGATTCGAACCTGCGACCTCAAAGTGAGAGGCAAGCGTTCTGCCAACTGGACTACAGTAACCAATTACACAGTACAAACATCGGCGTTCACCTCCGATTACCGGATGACAAATCAAACAATTGTCGACGTCGGCAATCCTTCCGTTAGAGAACAAAAATGTTATTCCGTTGAATGCCCGACGCGTTGGAGACAAGCCAATTTATTCGGTAACGAAGTACGGCTTATGCCGGACCGCCCCTGGGAAGTCATAAATATACATGTGTAGACGTATGGCCGGAATACTGTTAGTCGCATAAGCAGATCCGGATACATACCGGATTATGATGAACAAGTCGTATTGAGATCGCGTCACAAATGACAATGCATTCTTGCTTATGTGGTGCGCATGCCGACGAGCCAGCTGGATACCTTCAAGCAGGAGGACTTCAGTCCAAAACGCGTAGTATTTATCGACGTTCCCGCGGCTGGGTAATGTCATTCACCACCAAAGCGGCACAAAAAGTATCGAAACATATTTTAGTTTTAAGTATTATTATCTTGAGGCTCATTGCTAGCACAGGCCTCCCTCAATGAACTGGAGGGGTGTAGAGCATACTCCACCACGCTGCTCTACAGCGGGTTGGTGGAGGTATTTGAGCTAGTAGCCTAGGACTCACGACTTAACGTGCTTGCCGAAGCACGGAATAATCTTACTTTTATGGGCAATCAGGTGATTCGGCGTGCAATGTCCTTCTACAAAAGAAAGCAGAGTCTCATAGTTTTTCCTCTGGCCTATCGTGTTTTACTTCTATTTTTTCTTGGGCTGTTACTAAAACAATGTTTGACCCACTAGCTCCGTGTTTTATATACCGTGTGAACCCCGAACGGATAGTATTGATTTTTGTTTTTTTTCTGTTGGTTTTCTGTGCTTTTTCGCAAATACGTAATCAATGTAGGTACTCATAAAATATTTAAATAATCTACTGCTGACAACCGCTAAATGAACATCCGTATAAATATATTCATAATTGTGCTGCTTGTGCTGTGAATACTTATAATCAGGCCTAGTGAGAAGAACAGAACAAAGCTGATCAGTGAGTGTTTCTCTTTTTCTGCGCAGTGCAAGCCACAAGGCGAGTGGCGTAATATCTTTTTTTATTTCTTTCCAACCGCAAGTAAGGTGTATTAATGTGAGAACTAATATTTTCATATATTTCAGGCTCTTTTAGTAAAATAAGGATTACCTATTATAATTAAACAAATAACATAAAAAGCAGCATCGCCTCTGTATGAAATGTGCAGACGGAATGGCTTTTCCTACAGCAGCAAAATGTAATGCGAGTTCCCACTGTCTATATTCTATTTGCCCGGTCTTGTGCCCCAGGAAAATAGGCGGAGCTGGCACCTTCGAGGTCCGATATTGAATTCCTAAATCAACAGAAGCCGATTATCAAGTGGGCTTCGTGGGAAAAAGAGAAATATATATACGGAAGCGGGGTTCATCCCATTAGAGCTTACTGCTCTGGAAGTTCTAATTTTCATTCATTTGCTGGGATGGTCTCGATGCTGACGTGTCTGTAAACAGTGTCGATTTCGTTTGGAGTTTATTTTCGGAATCCAGTTTTTATAATGCTGTTCCGTTCGGTCAAGCAATTAGTTTCGGTCTTTTAGCCCGATTAAAAAACTGACCCGAAATCAGGTCAAGCTGTGTATCAGGCAGTGAATATTTAAACCCATGCAAAAAATAAATTTGTTTACTTACGTAAAAGTATTTAATTTACATCTTTTCTATCGTGTGGGTTGTGAGGGAGATAACGAACCTCATTTATTTCATTATCAGTATTTTAACCTCGGATAACTTTAATTTCCTACATGGCCGGACAAATAGGAGAGTTTAGGCACAGCTCTTAACCGGTTAAAATGTTACTTTCTATCCTGTTACTTTACATCTTGAGTCTTTCTATCCTGTTACTAGAGAAAACGGAAAGTATTTAATCTCATTATAAAGGCAACATTTTCTTGCTATCCAAAATTAGATTACCCAAAGCCCAACATTTTGTAACAAGCTAAACCTACACAGCGATGACGAGTTAATTGCACCGATTCGTCTATTAACCCAGTGGAGTTCGGTCCGGTCGAAATTCGCTAGTTTTTCCGTCAGAGGCAATCGAGTGGCATCAGCGAAAAAACAGGGATTGTGACGCCGCCGTTAACTGGCCACTCTATCCCCGAATTAGAACAAGGATCGCCGGACCCCCGTAATTGTTCCGTCTAATGTCTGCGTCCGTTACACTTGAACAGTCAACTATCGTATACACACGGCCGGTTGGTTCATTCTACAAACAAACGACATTGGTGCTAATTCCTGTAAACACCATCTAATTTTATTTTAAGTTATATCTGTCACTTTCTTATCCGCCGAAAAGGAAAGGGACGGGTAATCGACAAGCATAAAATTTATGGAACACACGTCAATTTTAAGCACAAATCTAAAACAACCGTCTAAAAATTCGCCCGGGTTATTCATTTATTTACTCATTCTTCTTAAAATTAAGAGCTGTCAATCATCCGTCCCTTTCCTTTTCGGCGGATAAGAAAATGACAGGTATAACTTAAAGTAAAATTAAGAGATGTCTGCAGGAATCGGGGCCATTATCGTCGGGTTCAGGGGGGCGTGCGCCCCAGGCTATTCATACAAAACTCATTGACGTTATCGTACACGCACGTCTGTGTGTGTAACGTTTGACGCCGACGCTGAAATTAAGACCGAGACCTCCGTCTTACTTTGAGGTAAACCTAGCTTAGCCCCTGGTAAGGAGCGGAGATTTGCTGTTCTATACGTACTTGGTAATAATTCGTTATTCTATGCTTATTAAGTTGTCTATTGCGTGGTTTTGTTAAAAATATAAGTTTAATTAAAGACAAAAACGACTACGGAAAAGCGCGCTCTAAAAAGTATGAAACAAGAAAATACATATTTCTTTGAAATTCTTCTGAATTGTGATGTTTAGGAGACACCCGCGGTCGTATGCCGTGGTAAGCGAGCTCTTGGGCTCAGGACAGATTGGCTTTCGACCACGGCGGTCGCGTCGGGTAAAATAGAAAAAAAAAATCACATCCGAATGTGATTTTTCTAATAGTTGATTATGTTGTTTTCACACGAAGGCGTCGATACATTCTTTTACCTGGTGTCAGGGTTATTATTGAGCCATAGAGCCCTAATATGGGTAATGCAACGACTATGTATTTCAAGTAGAAACCGAGACCAATTTAACGTATTTTCTAAAGCAGGGATAGTCTTACTTTTTTTTGTCCGACTGAAATTTTAGAGTTCGGAAAGTGTTTCTTACCGCGAATTTAATTTACCGTCGCCGAAGACTCAATATTACGTTCAATAATAAAGTGCTGTCTCGTTTAAAACACATTAATTGATAGGATCTTTTTGTTTATAATGTTCATGAATATCAGTGAGTTATTATTTACTTTTAAGTAATTTTACCTCTGATAGGATCTCTTTCATGTCTTGTTATCTGTAGACACTGAATATTATTTCTTTTAAGAACTTTATGAATTACTTTTTTCGTAGGTATGATAGTAATGCTAGTAAACTACGAAAAACTATAAAATTAATAAACGGCGACTTGCCACCTAACCCTCCGTGTGTAGTGTAAGTAGTTAGTTCGTGCGCCGGATGAGTTGTCGTCAGTCAGACAGGGCGTTAATGTGTAATCTTTTCCGGATGTTCTGCGCAACCAGCTGCTTCTCAGGGATTACTCGTAGATGATGACGTATTACCAGTGAATAAAGAATAATACTACGTTTACAACGGCAACACTCCGCCTCGCCTCAATTTGTATCGGGCGCCGACCTTAGCCCCTCTGGGTCTGACTTCAGTCTTAAATGACCGTAAGCCGCATAGCGAGAGCGAGAGCGTGCAGACTGTCTGTCCCGCTCGCAGTTACGCATTAGGCGCCACACGGTAAGAATGAAATTTTCGTATGGAGTGTTTGGGGTGTGGTGTTACTACCCCAACAACTTCATTCACAAACTCCTGCTAGGTATCACTTCCCAGCGTGATTAAGTATAAAACTGAAGGAATCCCCAACGCGTCCAGGGAGTCCCCATAAACTAAGAACCGTCCGCAACTTATTACTTCGCTGTTGTCTTATTTTTCATCGAGTCAAGGGCCTCGCGAAAAAACTCGTTAACGAGTTTCATGAATTTTTCATATTATCCGTAAAGTATTGTGCGCCGTCTGAGCCGACCTTAGAAGAACCCTTGACTGCAAACTTTTTTGGAAATATACTGAATAATTCATAAGCAGCTCTAGTAGAAGCTAGATGGTATCTCCGTACTTACATATTCTTGGCATGCTGACAAAGTGTATAAAGTATTAAGTGAATATCGGAATTTATTTCCGTGTGATGCAATTTATTGAAGTTTCCGACCCGGCCTTGTTGTGGAAACGAAGTTATGCCGCGGCGTATATTATCGCGCTCCCCCCTTCTCCTTCTATTCGTTAAGCAAATAACGTTCCTATCAATTTCATACCCTCTCAACTTTATTGCTACTGTTTTGCAACTTGTTTCTAATCTTTATTAATCTATCCGTATGATCCGTGATTCGGAAGTCACGTTAAGCCATTGGTCCCGGTTACTACTTACTGATGTAAGTAAGTAGTCGTTACATAAGTCATGTCAGGAGCCTTTGGCGACTCGATAGTAACCCTAAGGTTGGTAATCCACCTCCCACACGATAGAAGAAGATTAATATATTTACAATTTGCTATAAGACTTTATAATCATAATTCAAGCAGCTCTGTTTCCATATTTCCTTCACTTTATGAAAGCCGTAATGAGGCGTGAGAGACATGGAGTTATAAAAATATGTTCGGAATAAAGCGGCATGTTGTCGTGTCGTGAGCTGGGGGCATAACAGGTAATGAGGCCAGTGGTCGGTGTATACAGGACGTCGGCTAACAAGGCCATAACACCCGTGAAATATTATTAAAGCCATGCGACAATACCGGCGCGAGCTACAAGTGTGCATGGCGTCGATTGGAACCTTTGTACGACGGTGATAAACTCTGCGATATATGAACAGGACCGGCTATATCAATTCGTCTTGTTATTCTGTTATATAACCCACATGGTTCTTTTTATGCTGGACTGGAAGTGAATCAAGAACGCATTCAACTCTCTTGTCTTCCCAGGCATATCCTAAAATTGAAAATAATTGTGTCCTTTCTACTATGATGGACAATTAAACGATTCGGAAGTCCCGGGTTTTGATCCCGGTTGGGACATAAATGCCAAAAAACACTTTGTGATCCCTAATTTGGTTGAGACATTACAGGCTGGTCATCCAATTCGACTGACCGAATGTAAAGTGTTTCGTGCTTCGGAGGTTCTAAATATGTAGTCATTACATGACCCACGTTAGAGGACTTTTGCGGTTCAAAATATCCCTGACACCAGGATTGGTAAGGTAGGTCTTTCTGTCTCACAACTTTGAAGAGAAGAAGAAGAGAAGAGGTTCTTTATTACGATCATAGGACTTCATATCAAAAGTGGCCGCAAGTCGTTTTCTGGTGTCTTTAGGCTGTGCCAACCCTATCAGGCCGTGAGTTTGTGAAAGCCGTAATGAGGCGTATTCCACATTTATAATCTTTTTAGTTATCATGTTTATTGCGAAGAGGAAAATGGGAAAGTATGACGTCAATAAATTAGTAAGATTAAGTAGACCTTTTATAGAAATTGGTTGTTGTATCCGAGTGGAGATGAATAAGAGACATGAAATGAATAAAATGTATTACATTTTGGTCGTATAAGGAGATTGTTACACATTTTGTGGCAATTTCAATGTAGTAACAGACTAAATATAGGAGACTGTGAAAGGAGGATTGAGAAAATCCATACCTACCCAAGTAAATGCTTAAGTAACTACCTATAGTTTCTTTGAATGAAATGAAAAAGTCACCATGGTCTTGTGGTTCACTGGCTTGCTTCTCTACGGGGAGCGCCATCGGTTCAAGGCTCGGTACCGGACTTGTACCAATGAGTTATGTATTTATCTTAAATGCAGTTATAACTAACACAGTTGGCTCGACCATTATAGACGGCGATACAGTTCACACCTATCACGTTGGTCTAACAGGGGAGCTCGGTGAGGCATGGGTACTTAGTTCATCTTCCGATGGATGTACCTTTCACTACCCCGATTGGGATATAGTCGTGAGCTTATGTTGTTTTAAGTATATGTTTCTTTGAGTGAAAAGACAGTGAAAAGGCAAGTCATAATTCACTGAGATTGGTTCAGATCCAAACCTCAGCTACTTAGACACACCAGAACGTCATTGTGATACATCTGGTCATTAGTGCGGCGTCGTGTTACAATGGTGGTATTAGTGCCCGCTCACAAAGGGACGGTACGGTATCAATGCATGTTGTGCATAATATCGATGCATGCATAATTCATGCGTCGCACTTGCCGGCCAGATGCGCCCGATGCTGTGGTCTGAAGGTAGAACGGATATTGAATCCATGCTAATACTTACAGAAAAATAACTTAGTAGTCGCTGTGGTCTTGTAGTTCCTCAGACGAGGAGCGCCGGTTCAAATCCCGGTACCGGACTGGCTCTAATGAGTTATTTAGTTTGCTTGACCATTATAGACTGTGATACGGCTCACCTGTCACATTGGTCTAACAAAATGCTCGGTGCGGTGTGAGTCTTAGTTCATCTTGCGATAGATGTACCTCTCTAGCCTAATTGGTATAGGTCGTGAGTTTATGTTAAGTCATAATTTAGAATTGTTGCGTCGATGCTGGTCTGGGAGTGTGAAAGCATAGAATAGAATATAAATAGTTTATTATAAAAGGACGCCACACACAAAAACAAGACAATAACATCATTGAAAACATTGGTCGCGTTCAGCTGGTTATCTTCCCGGGCATGACATGAAAAGTAACAGAGATTGTGTTCATTGTAACATGACGTGGCGTCACGCCTGTATCCCCGAAGAAGCAAGCAGAAGTAGTATGTATATGTAGTCTAAAGTACACCCAGTCCTCGCCGGCTATGTTTATTGCCCATTTACTTATTAGGGAGCGAGCGCATTGCTATTATCGAGTTGTAAGTTCGATTCGTACATAATTCCGAATTCCGTAAGTCCTAATATTCCGCCAAAAATCTGCAATAATCGACAAAAAAACTGTGCAAACGACCATTACGGTATAATTTAAACGCAATCGGTTGCGCATCCCGAATATTGCCAATAATAATTCGCGGCGGAAAACTCAAAAACGATTCTATCTCCCTAAGAGATTAAGTTAGTACTCCATCATCGTCAAAAGGTCTTTGCGAACTCCTTTCTGGAGTATTCTCAACTTTGGCTACCTATAATCCCTTTAATTAAACGAAACAGCGTCGAAGGAAAATAATAAAGTACTGAGTTGCCAAAGTCTCACAACTCGGCGTGTGGTACAAACTTTCTCACTAATAATTAAGTACAATCCTCTCCTAACCCTTCCGACATAGTTTAATTATTTAGGCACAAAACTTGCTCAGGATGGGGCTAAATTTGCGAATGTGATCGCGCATGCGATTAATTATTGAAGACTCCGGAGCAGTTTGAAGCGTTTCAGTCTTTCAAACATTGAAGAACGAGTTATGAACACGTTTATTACTTAAAAGCAAAGGAATAAGTAGGATTGACGTTGCGCTCCACAAACAACATCAAAGCTCGAGGGACACGGTGTGGCGTCTTATTGTTTCGTTCGTTTGTTTTGATGCCATTTTCTTATCTGTCAAATATCTTGAAAGCTTTTGTAAATAAATGTTCACATCAATCATTGGGGGAACGACTCGGGAGATGACAAGACTTATGAGAAAGATTAAATTAGGAACGAATGCATCAAGTTGACGTAGCATTCTCATGCGTATTACGAAATATTATGGTGGTAATTTCAACAATGGGGAACGACACAATCTCATTTGAATCTACTGGAGTTTTCTCCTTATTCTTGAATAAGTGATACATTTCTTGAACTCTATTTTACTTATTTAATAGTAACAATATCGCAATATTATGCCACGTGAGGAATCACAACAATGTTTTTGTTTTCAAAATGTAGTCACGTTACTAGCTCTTTGCCTGTGAATTCGTGCGCGCGGGCTTCATAAACATAGTAAGGCGATTCTCATATACCTAACGCAGATTTAACACTGGTGCACCGCGCGGCGAAGCGAGTACGTGTGAAAGCATACACACACGAGGAAACTTCAATTGCCTTCAACTCAAGTTACTGTTTTCCATTGCGTCACCGCCCATACACTACAATACGCACACACACATGACGCTACTAGTAATTCGCGCGCGTACCTGGTAGAAGTCCTCGCGACGTGTAGATCACTTTAGTCTTCCTAATTTGATAATATTCCGAAAAAAATAAACATATATACATAAGGTCACGCAAATTTCCCATTTTCCCGGTATTGGCAGAGACCACGGAATTCCACTTACTAGTATCCTGACTCCTGACTCACCATCTTCGCTTCCCCCACTTTCATCAGACTTCATCCGTTCATCCTAAATACGCTGCTTCCCTTTTAGCTTTGCCCAGATGCCTAGAACATTCTTTAATCAGTCCAGATTAGTTGAAATGAAATGAAATGAAATGAAATATATTTATTGTGGATCATAGGTACAGTATAGGCGTTTATAATCAATTATAAATTGTTTCATCCAGCTATATCCCGCCATATAGGCATACAATGTTAGGTCTTATAAATCTAAAGTCATGCTCGTAAACATATTATACACATAATCATTATTAGCATTACAATATTCATAATGTCAAATACAATAACAATACAATCAAATTGTCACCACATATACATTTAATTTAATTCATATAATATCATTTAAGTATTCATTTAGATTATAGTATCATTTGGTCTTTAACATATCATGCAGTTTATTTTTAAAAATATTCATGTTATCACATTCACGCATTGATTTAGGCAGTTTATTAAAAATATGGGGAATTCTGCAAAAAATACTTTTATGCATTAGTGCAGTATTATTTTTGACTAACATTAATCTATTCGCCAGTCGTTTTCTGGTATGGAATTTAAATAAACTTGGATTAGATTTTGCAAATACACAGCATTCGTAGATATACATACATATTACAGTTAAAATATTCATTTCCTTAAAATGAGGCTTACATGATTCAGTTACTGTTATATTACAAATGGATCGAATACATCGTTTTTGTGCTATGAGCACATGCTGTATGTTTGATGCATTGCCCCAAAATATTAAACCATAACGAATGATTGACGCAACATAGCCGTGATATGCGGTAAGAACGCTTTTCCTGTCCACGATCCTACTTAATCTACGGAGAGCATACGATGCTTGATTTATTCTTTTACAGACGGCTTCAATTTGTGTTTTCCAGTTTACTTTGTTATCAATGTACACACCTAAGAATTTTGTGACCGCAATGTCGTCAATTTGTACACCTAGATATTTAATGTCCAAAATCATATTATTATTATTTTGTCTCTGTCTGAAATTCATTACATTTGTCTTATTAAGATTCATTTTTAGATTATTATTATTGAGCCAGCCCATTATACATGCTAGAGTTAGATTAATGTCAGAAACTAAGTCATTCGGGTTATTACCAACAAATAAAACAGTACTGTCATCAGCAAATAATGTCATCTGATGATTTGTGATGGCAGGCAGATCATTTATGTAAACCAAAAAGAGCAAAGGGCCCAGAACACTGCCCTGGGGGACCCCATATTTCAACAGTCGTGGATTAGATGTATATGTTTCTTCAGTTTTCGTAGTTGGACAAATTTTTGTAACTTCTGTGACGTGCTTACGATCCGCTAAGTATGACTCTAGTAGGCTATATACTGTACCTCTTACTCCGTATGCATACAATTTTTGTAGCAGGATATTGTGGCTGACGCAGTCGAAGGCCTTAGTCATATCCATATATAGAGCAACAGTAGGCAGTCTTTTATCTATACTTGTCAATGCAGTCTTCAAGAAATCGTGTAGGGCAAGATTAATATTTTTATTTTTCCTAAAACCGTATTGCGTAGGTACCAAAATTTTATTTACCTCAAGAAATGTGTACAGAGTTGAGTATATCACTTTCTCAAATACTTTTGCGAAAATTGGTAGAAGTGCCACCGGTCGGTAGCAGTTCATGTCGGTTCGCTTCCCTTTCTTAAATATAGGCTTCAGTATTGAGACCTTCAAAGCCGTAGGGAATTTACCTTGCTCTATGCAAACATTAACTATATAGCTTAGTACCGGCGAAATTATGTCCGAGACATCTTTTATTATTGCAGTTGTAATGCCATCGTTACCAGTACTGTAGGAATTTTTTAATGTTTTTATAATTTTACTAATGTCAAGAGGTGATGTCGGGGGCATAAATATGGAATTACATTGATAACTATTTATGGACGTCGTTTTGTGATTGTTAATATTTGGGATTGAATTATGATTCGCCACACTAGAAAAGAATGAATTAAAGCTTTCAACTATCACGTTTGGATCATCTACTAGAGTTCCATTAAGTTCAATTTGATTTAGGGTTTCCTTAGGGAAGTTATTTTTCATGCTGTTTATTACTTGCCATGTGGCCTTCGATTTATTCTTTGATTTATTTATAAAATGTGTATTTTGAGATCTCTGCGTTAAGTTTATTATTGTTTTATAACGTTTAGAATACGTTTTAAAGATGTTTCGGTTAATTTCTGATGGAACTCTACGGTATTCCCACAGCAATTCACGTCTTTTGCGACTACAAAGTTTAATCCCACGGGATATCCATTTTGGTTTTTGTGTCACAGTGATCTTAGTTTTTACAATTGGAAAACACAAGTTATAGAAGGTTATGAAAATATCAAGAAAGCAGTCATATGCCTTATCAGCATCCGGTTCGTCATAAACATCTTGGAAACCCAGTTTCGTCATACATGTTACAAACTTGTCTCTATTGTCTCTTGAAAAGTCCCTTCGAAGTCTATACCAGTGTTTAATAGTACACTTTTTATTCGTCGGACATGTGAACAATTGAGCTGTATGATCAGAAAAATGATAATCTATTATTTGTCCTTTACATCCCTTAACGTTATGAGCTATGTTGTCTAAGCATGTTCCGCTTTTTAAGCGCGTTGGTTCCTTAAAATAGAGTCTAAGATTATAAGAAGTCAATAAGTCTATGAAATTCGACGAATAATAAGTTTCTTGAAGAATGTCTATGTTAAAATCCCCACACAAAATTATTTTATATTTTTTTAGACAGTATTTGGTTAATATTTTATTTAGAACATTTAAAAAAATATCCAAACACTGCCTTTTATTTTTGTTTACTGGAGGTCTATAAATGCAGAATATATACATTTTATGCTCTAAAAGCTCTATTCCAGAACATTCAACTACACCAGACGTAGACATTTTGCACACATCAGACAATGTACGGTAGTTGAGGTGTGCTTGCACTAATATACAAGAACCTCCATATCTACTATCTCTACAGAATAATGACGCCAGCTTAAAATAAGGTATTGACAGGAGCATTTCATCGCCACTGATCAGTTCTGTAGTGACTGCGAGTGAAGCGACAACCTGTTGCCTCCCCGCTGTAACGCCGCACACGCTCGACTCGTGTCAAAGTGAACACGAGCATTGAACATGAACAGACACTGAACAATGAACACGGACACTGAACAGCTCTCGTTAGTGGAGACAATGCGCTCTCATTGTAAGAATGCTCATAATCTTTCCCCTTTGTAACTTAAATCTGGACGTAATAACGTTATGAGTATGAGATTGCGTTCTGGAACCAAATCTTGTGTGGAAAAATATTTGTGTGGTGTTTTGATAGTCGTCTCTGTCATAAGTAAGTAGTCGCCGTAGTCCTATGGTTGCCGGTTCGAACCCTAATATCGGACTTGCACCAATGATTTATTTATTGTTGGTTGAAAGGCGGCGATACAGCTCACCGCGTTGGTTTAACAGAAACTTCTGGTTACTAAGTTCATGTGCCTCTGACTACCCCAATTTGGGATATAGTCGTGAGATTGTGTTATTTTGATCACCAACCCGCAATAGAGCAGCGTGATGGAGTATTCCCTATAATAGCTCCGATTTCTCATGTAATGTGGACTATAGTTGGATTACCAACCTCATCAAAGTCAGGGGTAATACTGAGCTGCCAAAGGCACCTGACATGGCTCTTGTAACGTCTACCTACTGACATCAGTAAGTAGTAACCGGGACCAACGACTTCAAATCAAATACAACTTGCAGTCACTGTTTTTGAACAATACAATATACTTATAAACAATTTTCACAATAAATTTGCACGACACTGTGCTATTTACTGCACTCACTGTTTTGGTATAAATTAAGATAAGATGTACATCAATCAATAATCATCTTGGGACGAATATTAAATGAATCTGTGGATTCTTTCGGGTGACTTCAGGATTATTGATATAACCAAAATGTAATTCATTTCAGTAACGTTTTGTTAGAAAGAACGTTATGCCGTTAGGACTTCAACACTGAAATTGCATTTAGTACTTACCTACTTGCCTTTAGAATTCATTAGTGAATGAATGGATATTGGTCCTGCAATGAAAGCGTTTGACGTTGATGTTAAGTTTAGAGAGCTAATTTGGCCGAGCGTGAATGAATGGCAATAAGGATAAAAACTAGAAAAGCTCAAATGTAGGTGGCAGCACTGTCGAGTGTTCATAAATTTTGACAGTTCTCCATACTGTCCAGCTATAATTCATGATAAATTGCTATAAAATGGGGAACAACGTGTATTCTGTCTGAAGAATGAGTTACGAAAAAGAAAAGCTGCCATGAGTTGGTAAAAAGCAGTTTATACATTAAGTTTACGCGGTTATTATCATAATTAAAACACATAAACGCGGTAAGAACCCGTTATCATGTGTTTTACAAGGTAGTTTAGGTTTAAAATAAGTTTTAATAAGGGAATAAATATAACACTATGATTTTGCAGTTAAACGCTGCACAAAGGGTTATAGTGTAAACATGTAACCAAAACAATATGTATATTTGCGCAAATAGGTACCTAGTATGGGGAACCGTCAAAATTTAAGGACACTCACCAGTAGCGACAGCTGATGGGAGAAATAGGTGGTTTTTATCCTCATTGCGAAGTACCACAGATAATATTCTATTCTGAGCGTAGTACCTAGATTTTTTTTAACTATAGGTATAAATTATAACTGTTTCCTATTATTGCATTAAACTACGGGCCGATTTGACATAATAAAGTACAGCACATCGCTTTGTCAATATAGATATAAATTACACACAAAACTTGATGAACGCAATAATTAATGCACCTACCTACAACTATTTGCCTAGCCTTTAACGTGTTCAATAAATAATATGAAAATTAATGAGCGGGATACATCAAAACGGAATCATGTTTTACTTATTCACTGACGGATGACTTACACATTATCTGGAGTTTGATACAGCTCTCGATGCTTACCTGAAATGAAAAATTTTTAAATGTTAATTTTGTTGCGTTGGAATTGTCTATGTATACCTGCTTACTAAGTTAAATACAAAGACATATCTAGACGAAATAAAATTTTATTCGCTACGAAATTTATTTACTTTCAGTTTTAGGAACCCATTAAGGAATTACTTTCGAGAAATTTCTTTATAATATCGATAGGGGAAGCAAACCCAACATGGGTAACGAAAAATAATATTTTTACTTCTTTTAAAATATTATTTCCTTTGTCGTCTTGCATCAGTCGAAAGGAAATTTTGTATTTAACATTTACTGACATCATGAATTATACAGAGAAGTTACATTATAATGAGTAAATAGTAAACGTATTCTAAAACCCCTTTTTGCCCGAAGAGGGGTCTAAAAAGAGTAGGGGCTCAGGGCAAGAAGAACAGGGGGCCCAAAACGGGTGATCACTAAAATATTATACAATTTTTCAGCTGAATTTATGAAATTAAGACAAAAACATCATAAAATATATTTATTGAATATAGTCTTAATATGTGCCAATTACTTACTTAAGAGCTAAACGAGTTCTACATAGATAAAGGATTTTTTTTTCTGGAGGTAGGCTGTTTACTTGCAAACATGTCATTTATATTCATCATAATTTCGACAAGACCATAGATACAACAAATAGTCCAGTAGATAAAATATGTGAAAAAATATAAGTAAACAAAAAATATCCATAGTCTATAAAAATATTGGGTACGTGGCCAGTCGCCTTATATAATATCTGGCTTGCGGGTTTACTCTTCTTATATTTTTTTACGTCTACACGCCTGAATGGTGTCATGAGACTGGATCGGTTTACTCCGAACGAAGAATGAAGGGGTAATTTGGTCTCTTCCCACATATACCATATGATTTATAATATTTTAGTACTAAATTAAAAAAATACTTCTTAATAAGAATTCAAGTGGGCGACTTGCCACATAACCCAAAAAAAATTCAGGCCAAGATGGGTAGTTAACCATTTTACCCGACCCGATTTTCCTTTTGGTTATCAATTAAACAATCCAAAAAATATCTTCTAATGTTTGTAATGTTTTTTGTTTATTAAAGCGGTTAATAATGTGGTAACAGATAGCACGTGCAATTTATTGGAAAACTTTTACTTTCGTTGCATATTTTTTTACAAAAACAGCTAAAAAACTTTTTTGCCATAGCTTACGTGTCTCGCTTGGGCTGGGGGCTATCGAACGCATCGACTAAGATCGGTATAACGCGCGCCGACGCGACGTAGCGTTGACTACTCTTCTTGGGCGGGGTACCCGACTTGGGCTTACTTCCCCTACTGATTTGCCTTTTCCTAAATTATTCAAATCAAATGTAAAATCTAAGCAGACAATCTGTACATCATTAAGTATGCAATAACGATTAACATATTTTTTTTAAGAATATGTTCATTATATTTTAATGAAGCTTGACGTTCATAAATATTTATCGACACATCGGGTAATGTGAAAGTTCTTAAATATCTCCTGGCATTTGAAACACTGCTCACACCACTCTCTGCACTACTCTTCGTGCCTGCGTAAAACTGTTATAAATATCATTAGGCAGTCCACCGGCTTTCAATAAAAAGGCTTAGCATTATCCGGGGTCGTCGTTAACAAGCCAATTACCGTCGTCGACGCCCGACGAGGAAAACCGGTTGCTTATTCTAATTAATTACTCCTTAAGCCACTTGATTATGTCCTTCGCAGCAAAGTTAGCTTCGTTTTGTATACACTATTGTAATTCCTTACATAGTTCAGTTACATTATTGCGCTACCTCAAACTTGTTCAGTGCGAAGGTAGACCTAATTATTAGGAACACTAAGGCACACTAAAGGTCAAGTTTATTGACATGCTTATGTATAAGCTATCCCAGCTCTATCACTTACACCCGCATCATAAATCTTCCACAATGGGCTAGTTTCCAATTAGTCAAATCAGTTACTTTATACTCAAGTCATCATCATCATCAGCCCATTAACGTCCCCCGTTAGTAGTTAAATACTAGAATAGAAATTATTACTATGAAAAGGCACATTGACGTCATAGACATGTCGGACTTTTTATTATTTAAGTTTTTCTTGATCATAATTAATTAATAAGTTAAATAAAAAATAAAATGTTTTTCGATAGTTTTAGATCAGTCTATTTAGTAAGTAATCACAATTATTATTTTTTTGTTTAAAACAACGATATGTATCAGCAAAATGGTACGTGGTGTTTTAAAAATCTATAACTTAGCATTGCAGCTCGCTAAGTGAATTCCGTCTCCGCTGGCCGGCGGCGGCGGTCCAGCAAAACGCATTTGGATTGTTTACTTGCGACGCTTTGTTTCACTGTCGCCACATTGTCTGCTACACAATGCGACACTCCGATCTCGCGTCTCAATGTTCTAGTACATCCTCCCCACCAAACATAAAAGGTGTCGATTTTATTCAACGTGAAATCTGTACCTCGGTTTTGTTCCGCAAATGAATAGGATTTCATGGAAATTGTACCATCGTTCGAATGGTATCGGAAAAAGTGATATTACATTTTTGCATTGTAATGTCTGGTTTTAGGTATGAATGACTGTAATTTATAGTCGCGAAACTGAAAACTGTAGTTTTAAAACGAGGGTTTTCTGAAATGACGTCTCTGGCGTCAGTTGCGTGTGGTGTGAGACCTCTTGCCAAAGTGGCGCCAACTAGTGGCGAAAAGTTCGTGAAAACACTTCTTATATGACATGTCTGACCGGTTAATATTGAGCCGCCAAACTACATACTTTCGAAGTAAACTCCATCTCTGCTTGACATTATTAATAGTTATGTAGATATAATCATAATGCCAGAAAAATATCGCGGACACCTCAGTAATATCGTGACAATTTTTAGTATAGATCCAGTTTTTCACCACATGCATTCGATATCGGAGCGTGCAATGCGCTACTACACAATGGCACCAAACAAAAACGTTGGTGCCATGGAGAAGTCAATTTCATACGATTTATTCTAACCCTAAAACGTGACTATTGGATGAGCCCTCTGCTTCCTCGCGTTTCCTACTATTCGAAAATTCCTACTTTCTATTCCATTGAAGTCCACCTGATCATTTTTCTTGAAATGTAAGAATAAGTCATGCAAAAAGAAAGCTGGAACCATTTGATGTATTTATTCCAATCGCGTGAACTTCGTCTAGCTATCAGATTCAGAATCATTTCAGAATCAGAATCAAATGATTCAACGTAATTATCATGGATAAACTTGTTGAAGGTCAATTCAACGTCAAGTCAACGAAGGTTTCTATCTTATCATTTTATGAGTCGATTTTCATTCAAAACAGAACAGTAGCAAGTAACAAGTAGACAAGTTCCATTTTGGCAGTTGATCGCATTTATGTATTTATATTAGGAGAGCGGGGCTGAAAGTGCCGATTTTGACAAATCCTTTTAAGATTCGGATAAAACAAGTACTATGTCTGAAAGTAGTGGTTCATCCTAAGCCAAATTTAATCTATTTTACGAATTTAACTTCAGATTTCGCACATTTTTAATAGTTTTTATGAAAATGCGATTTTTTTATACAGAGGCGGCAAGGCACTACCAACCCCAATCTGGGGCAAGTTGTGCCGTAGCTGAGGTCGGTTGTGCCGTTGATAATGCTGGGAGTTTGAAAATTAATTAGGAAATTAAAACACATCAGTTTTATAATAATATATTTATTCGTTATATTTTTTAATATAAATCAACAGTTTTTAAAGTTTAATTGTATATACTAAGTATTATAATAAAAAAAAAACAAGGAACCTTCTTATGTAATTATTCAAACATAAAAACGTATTTTTAATCAATAGTTTGTACTTATTTTTATGCAAATGAGATCAATTATTAAAAATATCAGTCTATCAGGACTAGTAAACTACCTGCTATAAACAGTAAAGATTTCTCTTTTATTACTTGGTTAGGGGTTGGTTGTGCCGCGGCACAAGCAGCCCCACATGAACGGCACATTTTACCCCGTTTATGATAGTGTGATATTTTGTCTCACATATAAAAATCACTGTACACAAAGCATTAAAATTACACTGCATAACAAACTAGGATAAATAACAAACATTTTACAAAAACTCACATATTAAAAGCACGAAAAATGCTAGCTTGAGACCAAAAAGTATTGAAACGAAAATATTTACTTACGTGGCGCTGGAGGACCCTCAGATACAGTTCGACTCGGTCCGCGTCGCTGACGCAACTAAAATGGCAGCCGCGTGTGCGCGACTGTTAGGCCTTACGCGACACAATACGATCGTATATCTATCTCTTTCTGCTTTTGAGATATTCGCATCGGCACAATTTACCCCCGGCACTTTCAGCCCCGCTCTCCCCTACTAGAGGAAAACCTAGAAGGACGTACATTAACTTGGAGTATATTCAGGATTTGTCCTTAGAAAAGGTTTAGTACGATCTACTCTGAACCGGCATACGTGTATGAAACGATTGATGAATGTGGAGAAAGCAAGACAATAAGTATATAAGAATCGAAGCAAATGGAATTCCATAGTCTCTGCTTACGCCGATGGAAATTAGGCGTGAATTTGTGTATGTATGTTTATATATATACTACTCAAAAGTATATATTTTTTCTCTTGTGTGTATACTATTACTGACAGACTATTACCAGGTCATTGCCTTTAATGCATCCATCAAGATACGAATGCGATCTTTTTCGACATCTCCGACGATGATAAATAGCATGGTACATTCTGTAACTTTATTTGTCACAAACTATAAACCTTCTTTCGTGTGATGGTATAATAATGGGACATCCTTTGGAAGTTTGACTTGCCACTGTAATAAAAGAGTTTGTCTAAGTGGAATGTTTCTTTTTGCAGGTACCATGGGAGGCACCTTATAACTGGTAAGAAATATTTATTAATTATTGTTTTCAAACGCACAATACTACGTTCAATAACAGAAGACAGTAGAAATAGAATTTCCGTCATAACATCCAGAAAGTTTGCTATAAGCTGAAATTGTTTTAGTTTTCCTGGAAGTGGGATAGGTGTACGAAACCAACCTCTGCGGCACAGTGCATGTTATGGACGTAAATGCGATATATATCGCAGGCTACGACGATGCAGCGTATGTCCTCTTAAATAAACACGAACCAAGTGGTATTCAAACCAATATAGTCAAACGCTGCTTTTTCGACGTGGCATATTGCATACTTATCTCAGATGGCATTCATGACTTATTTTCTGGACAAGGGATGAAGAGCGCTGAAGAATATTTACAAAACTTTAATACCTATGTCAGTCATATAAAAGTGATACATGTCTCTTATATATAGACAGTGTAGGTACATCATGCCGCGGGAGCGGTCAGCGCGACTATAGGGTGACAAAGACACTGTCGGATCCACCCACCGCCGTTGCTAGGTGGCGCCCCATTACTGCACAATTCACGTACAGATTGAAAGTTCGCTTCTCCGCGTCATTTTTCGTTCTAAAACTGTTCCCAGCTAAATGAAGTAGAAGTTTTTGATTGTTCTCCTGCAAATAAAAGGATTAGACACAAACTTAATTTCTGAAATAGATTTTACTTTTAACGTTGTAAGTACATGTAGATAATTGATATTACGTCATCACGTGGTTTCCAGGAATTGTCTCTGGTTAATGGCAATAGGCTCGTCCGCTATCACATGGACTTAAACATAGCTGGCGAGGAGTGGGTGTATAATGTGTACATACTTACTATGCACTTCTGCCTACCCCTTCGAGGATACAAGCGCATTGCTTGTTGTACATGCAGTTACTTCGGGCCGTACATAATACTAATAAGTATATGTAAATCCATACATATCTTCTTCTTCTAATCCTTTTTTCCCCTGTTGGGACGTAGGGCTCGATTAACAGATTTCCACTCGCGATCATTTGGACCTCTGTAGCTTGCTCCCAAGACATTGCGAGAGTTCAACTCTCGGTCAACCGAGCGTTCGCCAGGTCTCTTTGAGCCGCCCCCTTTTGCGTGTTCCACTCGCAAACCAGGTCAAAGCTCGTCGGGACGGGTGTTCTACAGGTCTTTTAAGGACATGATCAATCAATCGCCGTATTTTGCCCAGTCAATCTCCACAGTTCTGTGTGTGTAATTGTTTTAGGCCAGAACATCGTTAATATTTGCCGTAAGCATTTATTAACAAACACATATTATGCGAATGTGGAGGAAGCAAGAGAAGTGTGTCAGGATCGAAGCAAATGGAATTCTATAGTCTCTGCTTACCCCGGTGGGAAATAGGCGTGAGTTTATGTATGTATGTACATATTATGCGGGTTCATACATCCGAAAAATACTCATTGCGACCTTAGTTAAAACATACTATTTATTATTTTTGTTCATTCTATGTTAACATTGATACTTAGTTTAAGTCCTACAGCTGTACTAGAATGTCAATCAAATTGTATGTCATGTATTGTGTAGGAGTTGGGTATCTGTTGGAATGTCAAAGCAAGTAAATCCGACTACCCGCTTGCCTGCCGAGACCCAAGGTATCAGTTACGAGCTCCACGCTATCCATTTGTGCAATTACGTGCTCCGATTCCCTTGAATTAAACTTGTGCCGACCGGCCTATCGGCTATTGATAAATTTGCCATTGATTGCCAACAGGTATGTGTATACAGTGCATGCAGGGTGGACGATTTGGATTAAGACATTGAATGGACAGACAAAACAAGCGGGTTACGTAATCCAAAATGGGGTGAATAAATAGCACAGGTCACCAGAAGAGAACATGTAGTGACACTTGGTGTTGAGGCATTCATAAGTTCAAGACTATATCCAATATCCATATTGGTGTTGTCAGCAGTACATCCATCGCAAGATGAACTAAGTACCCGCACATCATCGAGTTTTCTTTTAGAGTCTAAAAGACTAAAGTCTAAAATTTAGACCAATATCATAGGTGGTGGTACGTATCGCCGTCTGTAACAGTCGAGCCAACTGTGTTGGCTGTGTTGTGTTGGTGTTGAAATTCTAAGATAAATATGATATTCTTCACACGCTTAACCCTGTTAGGATTACTATTAGCATAGCTAATGTATGTATCGATTACGTACTTGCATCTTACGGCTTAACGTGCCTTCCGAAGCTCGGAATCATCTTAGTTTTAGGACAATCAGACAATGTCCTGATAAAATTAGGGACATTCTCGGAAAGTGATTTTTTGTTTGACGTGCCCCCAGTGGGAATTAAACCCAGGACACCGTGAGTCCAAGCCTCAACCACTGGACTACGGAGGCCTTTACCACACCAGATTCAAATTCAAAAATATATTTATTTAGTAGGTAACATAGTTACGCTTTGAATCGTCATTTTTACATAACGAACATCTCATCCGCCTAAAAATACTGCAGCTTCTCACAACTTGTACAGCCTATTGCACATAATTTAACTATCTAGTATGACATACAGAACGCAAACGCAATTGTTTTAGTCTAAAGATGGTCTAAAGACAATTTATACAAGAGTTTTATTTTCAAGAACTTGCTCTGTACTTTGGTTTGGTGTAGATTTTTAGTGAATTATTCTTTTATAAAGCTCTTTACAAAATAGTGCAACAAAACTAAATACTAACAGCCGTATAAAATTCAATGTGAAGTTAAAATATTAACACGTCGTAACAGCATTCCATTGAAGTGCACTTGGAAATCGCAAATGGAAAATGGTGTAAGTAGGAATAGCCCGCACTCTCCAACGCAAACGTTTAGCGGCGGTTGAGAAATAGCTTTTACTGGATATTTCGAGTGAGTGCCTTCGTCCTCGACTTGAGTACCTTGAGCCGTGACATGTCAGTCCTTCCCTCTATGCTTTACTGTCACCTACATCACGCTACCAAAAGTCGGGGATCTAGCAAGTCTGGTTTAAGAGTACGTGTGGAGAGTAGAACGTAGAGCCGACAAAAGCAGCCAATTTCAGGACACCTCAGTAATAGCACAGCTGCACGCTCCAATTGTTGCAAATCTTTGTTTACGCAACATACAATTTATGTCTAACTATGAGAATGAAGGAAATATTTCTAGAACGTTTCTGCTTTATGGTTTTGCTCGATCTAAGTACGGTTGTATTGTTCGCTTCGTATCTCAGCTGCATTCAAGAGTTGCTGTATCAGCATTGCTTTTTAAATCTTTGTATTTTATGGGTCGATTGTGGTGACCTAGTAAATCATCAATATCCGAAGTGAGAAATGGCCAAGTTCGTAACATAAAGAGAAGTAAGACCTAACTGGATTGTATGCTATTATTGTAACTCAATAATGCGAACAGTGACACTCTGCCGTATGTCTAGTAAATAACATCACGCCCGTATTTCAGATAAGAGACGCAGAGGTATTATGTAGGTATATAATTATATACCCACTTCTCGCTACATATATTTAAGTCCCTTGTAACAGAGGGCGACCCTATCGCCATTAACCGGGTACAAAACCTGGAAACCAGTTTTTATTATATATGATCCAATCATGAATTCAATCTCATAAGTCGAATTCAGCAGTGTAAAGCCCGAGCTGGGTTTCAATAAAGAACATTTGCACTTTATTGTTCTTTATTTATATAATAATGCAAAAGAAGTTTCATTTTAGTTGTTGGTTACTCTCCAAAGGTGTTCTTTGATCTGTTTCTGAGCGGCGCGCAGCGGTCAGACAGCCGAAACAAAATCCTCCCAACACGAATTATTTCAACCAAATTGTTTTCCTGTTCACTGCCGTTGTCTACAAAAAATGAACTTTCCGCTGAAATCACGTGAAAAATATTTACGTCGTAGGTACAACAGTTTCAATCAATCAATATAAAAGAATAACTAGGGACTTGTTACCGGCAGGCCTAGCCTAGCGCACTAACGGCGCGGATAGAGCGGGTAATGTCAAAGCGCGAGTTATCATGGTCTATCTCGCGGCATGCCTCATTCGTGCGCAAGCGCGACGCTGACAGTTATTACGAAACGCGAGTTCCTCGGTATTTGACAGTTCAAAGCGAGTTACTCAAAGCCAATTAGAAATGAAGGTATTTTATTAGATAAATATAAAAGCAAGTTTTCTTTCGATATTTCAGTGGATTTCCTATCCAAGTATATTTACTTAATCCTTTTTAATTATAAAAACCTATAATGTTATACGATATAAAATCTTTTTAAATATTATATTCAAACTATTTTTAAACTCTTATGATTTTTTCCGCGTTGATTTCTTATTAATTTAATACATACACTACATACTAACGATAGGAAAGCGATGAAAGCCCCATACTGCTTTAACCAAATTAATACAATAAGTAGAATATTGTGAACATAAATGCTTTAAAATATATATAAAAAAAATATATATAAATATAACGAGCATAGACTTAAGGAATAGATTTAGGAGCAATTAATTAAGTAAACTAACAACTATTGTAAACTGATAAAGGTGCGGAACATTGTGTCTGCAGACTCTATTAAAAAAAAGAACCTAAATGCTTGTGTTAGACACTATACAGTGTACTTACTACTACATCGTCACCTTTCCTTATACGCTTAACTTAAACATGTTTTAACGTAAATTGTGTTTTCTTTCAGCAGAAACAAATATTACCAAAGTTTACGCAACCCCCCTTAGGCGAATAAAGAATAAATCTTTTTGTTTTATCAGCACATTTTTTGCCGAGATTTACCCTGTCATCGCGGAATACTTAAATATTAATTCGTGCTTTCACCTCCGAGTTGGGCCTAACTTGCTAACTTGAGAATATGTTGGAATAAACTCCGTTCCCCCGAGTCTCTACGCCGCATATACTCACTGAATTTTTCAGCTCTCAAGCTCGATCGGTTCCGACCGGCGAAGTCACCTGTGCCCGTTCTATTTATGAACCGAATGCACTTCCTATAACCTACAAGTGTATTAGAATTTCCTACAACTCGACATTTTTTCGCCTGTTTGAGCGAGGACCTGAATAGTGAACTTTATTTGATGAGAAGCGCGCAGTACTGGTAAACAAATACCTACCTTTACCACAAGCCAGACACTCCGTATAAAAATAATTCTTACCATGAGCTGCCTAACGCGTAAGCGCGACCGAGAGCGCGGTCCCTTTCACTTCTGAGCGGCTTACGGCCATAGATTAAAAGACTAAAGGATGACCCAGAGAGGATGAGGTAAATTTAACTACGAATTGGCGAGGGGCGGAGACTTGCCATTCTATACGTACCTACTATTTTTCTTTATTCCATGCCATAGCCTTCGATTTTCATAAAAAATACAATCACAAATTATAAGGATCGAAAGAGATTTTTTGCGCATAATTCTTGAATAATTTAAATAATGTTTCTAATGAAATTAACAATTTCAATTCGACGAAAAGCGGAATTTTCAATATTTATTTCTTTGTATTTGGGCAAGTTCTGGAGCAGTAAATCGCAAACGTCTATCTAAGCCGTACTACATAACATATAGGTCACAACAAAAATAGTCTGCGAAGCGACCGGTCGCCTTTGTGTCGCATTTTTATAGCTTAGTATAAAGTTAATACCAGCACTAAGCACCGCGCTCCATGTAAATTGTTCACAACAAGCACACAGAGTTATTACAGACACGCTTAATTAATGCCAGACATTATTAACGCCGCGCCAATTTATAGACACGACGCCAACTAGAAATAAATATTAAAACAACGTTGCCGCCTCTCAACTAGACAACACAACAAGCAATGAAACAACTCGTCTAATTACCTTTTAGCGTTTCAAGCATCGTCTGCATCAAACTAGTCAGTAACGATTCTGCTCCCGTCTGTACAATTTAATTTCGATAACACAGTCTCGTAACACTTTAAAGAGCTTCTCTCTGATTGGATAACTCGGAGCATTGATTACCTGACACGATCGAACGTGCTTTTAACCCAGTTGGCTGAAATGTTCAAGTAACAAAATGCAGGAGGGAGTCGTCCCTCGCGGGAACTCCACTGCATTTGACACTGCGGCCGAGACTCGCTTTTAAAATTCTACGAGGCGGTGCGCCGCGACGCGCACAAACATAGTAATGTGTTTGGTTCACACGAGCAAATAGTTCTGTGGAAATGTGACAGAAGTGAACAAGAATTTTCTGCGAGTTGAAATGCGCAACCGAGCTCGTGAACCGCTCCCAGTATGCAGGTGTTTTAATATTTACTTATCTATGAACTTGTACGTAAATGTAAATTACGCCATTAGTTACAGAAACAAGTATTTTAAATAGAAACTAAGCTCGTCGTGAACCATATAAAATAAAATAAAACGATATAGTTATTACTTTAAGAAAATGTGCCTAGCTTTTATTAAAAGCTGTTGTTAGGTAGTTAACGAGAAATTCCTTAATTCTTGCGGTAATATAATTCACGCTATAATCGCCGATAATTTATTACGAAAAAATTCGTTCAATTTCGGAAAAAATATTTTACGCCGTGACCATTGTTCCCTCACCTCCGGATTTTCAATGAGAGCTTCATCGCCGAGTGAATTTATTGTCATTGAGTACGACGTAAAACTTAGCTGCGGGTGAATGAGTCATCCATATAAACTCACGCAAAAAGTTGAGCATCGACTCTAAACTCCAGAGTACTTTCTCAGCAGTGACGCACCTAGGCGGGTGACACCCGATAACTACATGTCGGAAATTCGGTGGCATATTTACCTAAAGTTGCTGGTGGTCCATAATATAGAGTTAATATTACCGTTCACCGCCGTATCTGACTTTTTAAAATAGCAATAATTTTATTGATTTGCATTTCGATATATCGCAGCAATAACATATTGAATAAAATTGACTTTTTTATTAATTAGATTTCTTTTGATTTCATATAGGTATGTACTACCGTAAGGCATTGTAGGCAATATAAAATATATGTATTTTCATGTGCATCAAAAAATAATAAAAACTACAGTTTATAGTTAGAAAATAATAATTTCTAATGAAATTATTATTTTTTGGATGCAGATGAAAATACATAATACTATGCCTTACGAAAGTACCGAACCAACCTATATAAAATCAAAAGAAATCTAATGAATAAAAAGTCAAGTAAGACGGTAAACGGTAATATCAACTCTATATTAAGAACTATATAGGTACTATAAAGTACAGGATAACTCTGCCACCGAATTTCCGTCCTACAACCACAAAGTTGATCTTTGACAAACATTCATACTTTTTTCTGCCTCAAAGTTTAACGTTGACAGTATAGATATGTCTTTACCTAATCCTGTGAGTCTTATGAGCGTGTTGGAATGATGCTAAAATAGCTTAACCATTAGTGATTCATCGTGGAAAACTATATTACCTACGATGAATTGTGTAAATCTTATTTTTTCACGGATGTCACCCCAAATGGGTGGCACCCATAACGCCCCGCCGTCCAGCTACGCCACTGTTACTGAGAAAGCTTTGTTGATTCGTTTACAGTAAAAAGTTTTACTCCAGTGAATTTATTTGAGTTTCACAATGAGCCAGATGGTTGTACGCATCTCGCTTGTTTATTCTTTTACAATCGCTACGTTAGGAATCTCAATGTACTTAATGAGTTGTTCGATTTTGTCTGGATTGTTTTTCTGTAAATCTGTTCCTTCATTTGGTATGGAAATAAAATTTTGCCTTTCAGACTATTTCAGTTTTTATAATCTTCTAGAGCTTTTTAACTGTAAATACTTAACTTGGTACTAAACTCTTACAAAAAACGACACAGAAATTTCTAGTATTTATGACAACCTCAAAGCTCTTTTTGCATAAAAATGTACAACATAGCATCACGCCATACGCGATCCTCGAAGGAGTAGGCCACTCTTCGAAGTCTCATATAATTGGGGGCGAGCCCATGGCTATTAACCGGGCATAAATAATGAAAATCACGTCATATTAATTACCTGTCATCCAATTGTAATTCGAATTCATCGAACACAAAATCGAATTTAGTAGTTTAGAGACCGTGCCGGGATTCGAACCAGGAAGTCTATTATGTAAGTTACGGGTTCTGCGTATGAGAGAGACTACAGTAAAAGTTTCCCGTAGACCCATTACTTACTGCAAGTATTTTTTTTCTTTCTATCTTATTAACTTGCGCACTTATATGAACTTACATTCCTCTAGCTTAATTCGTGTAATTTGCCAGGTAACCCTGGTAGAGATTAATTGTATCTTGCCATATTACCGTGTTACATTATTACGACATGTACAATGAACATATTACATTACGAAGACATGCCGCGCCGCAGAATGTTCGGCGGTGTTCCCGGCAACTTAGCGACTATGACATTTTAATACAAGTGTACTGTGCATGTTATTATATTCGTGCCGCTCGCTGCAAGAGAGCTGTACACTGCACTGTGCAACATGTACAATGGGGATGTTAGAACGCTAGAATATTCACGCCACAATTTCCTATATATATAATGTTTATTTGAAAGTCGGTCGAGAGTGGTGTGGGTAATTGCTTTTCGAAACGTTGACGAGATCTGCTCCTGTTTCTTTAGTATCTTGTTTAATTGCAATCCGCGTAATACCTACCATAATAATGTAGTGAGGTATTTTACCAGTTGTCGCTGTCCTGCAGGGCAAAGGACTCTCTTCTTTTCTTTTAGACTTTTTTGTCCCTAGATTATCCTTGACACTTTTTAAGCGATCCAAATAATTTATCAGCCTCTGTGGTAAAATCGTTTAGCGATGGGCTCACGATGCCCATTGGGGTTCGTCGGGATTCGGAGTTCGAATCCCAAACCCGGGAGGGTTCGAATCCCGACGAGGATGTATCACAAAAATCACTTTGTAATCCCATGTTTGCTTAGGACATTGTAGGTGAACACAAGATTGAACGAAAAAAAGGATTATCTTGATTCGAGCTTCGGGGAGCAGTCGATTCCGGCTACTATTTACTTAAGTATGTAGTAGTTGCAATGTGCCATGTCTCGGGCCTTTGGCGGCTCAAAAGTAACCCTGACACCAGACTTATGAGGTCACCCATTGATCTCCGTCCCCACAAGAAACAAGAAAGAAATAATTGTTCACACCATCTTTCGAAGTCGTCTTCAACTAGACGTTTTAATTGAAGACGCCTGTAGAGCCCAAATCGTAGTTGATGTGGAAAGTTGTCGGACATTCGGGCAACGTATTCAACTTCACTATCTAAAAGCCATAATCACTATAAGGCCACTTGGTAACGCTTGTGAGCGTAATACTCTCAGACGACGCCCAGAGTCGAGGTTCGCCACCTGCACACCGACTTGTCGTCTTAAAACCACCCGGTGAGACGTCCAGCTTTCCCCATATTGTCGAGTGGCGAATGCGGTTTAAACTACATAAATTTCTGAAATTTTAGTAAAGTTACTACAAAAATATATGAAGGTTGTTGTTGTAAGGGCGATACGGCTCACCACCTATCACAGTGGTCCAAGAGAATGCTCGGTGAGGTGCGGGTACTTAGTTCATCTTGCGATTGATGTACCTCTGACTACCGCTATCGATATGTTATGTTATAAAGATTGTCTAAGGGCAATATCACGGCAAATATTTTACCTTCCTCGGTGATAATACTATTAAATTCCAAATTATAATTCGAGCGGAAGAACTGCCTAGAAAGTCCAACAGTAACGGAGCTGGAAGCAACGCAAACAGCAAAAGTTCAACAATAACGCAAAGTAAATACGGAGCTTTAGGAAATTGAGTGCGGCGGCGGTGGTTAGAATTTTCCGGTGGCTGCGGCCTACGTCGGTCTATACGTGATGTGAAATTAATCTATTTTCTACTAAATTCATAACTAAATTGCAGCTTTCGTTCAGAAGTTCATGATGAAAAGAGTTTAGATTAGAGTCGTGTCTGTACCTATTCGTTTGGTGGAGATCAGCAAGTAGAACATTCATTTAATGATACCTTCTAGAGTATTTTACCGCGTAAGTTTGGACACATAACGTACGAGCCATAACACATCCACATCCACATCCGCAGACGCCAAGCCCACGTCGCCAGCGACGGCCGCCAAACAATTCATATTTAAATGTATGGCAGCTAACTCAATTGGCGACGCTATGGAAACCTGGCGACGCTTCCAGCGACGTGGCCGTGGCGTCTTGGAGTCATTATAGTTACGGTACACTAGACGATAACTTACAGTTACCTACACTTGTTACTGTTCTAACAAAGATATTATTATTATGAACCGTATCGTCCATTGTCAATATGATTTGGCATGTCAGAGAGGACATTAATCCTACAGTTGACTTTTACAACATGCTCGGTATAAAAATCCACTGAACGTATTGTAAGTTAGGTAAGTATTCATTACTGAAAACTCAATAAGTACTTGACATATTATTTATTCTTCATAAGCATGATTGCTTTTTGTTGTACATCTTATTAAAACTACTGCAGCTTCTCAACCTGTAGAGCCAAGGAAAAGTAGCTGCAAGTAAAACCCCGACACAAAGCCCTACGTCAAGCCAACAACAGAAATCAAACAACGAATAGGAGACATCCTACTCATTTTTTTGTGACAGACAACAAAACATTAAAAGTGCATTACAAACAAAAAGCACAAAACCAACTTCGGAATAACACAATTTTCATATTCATGATGATAGATAGAACCAAATTCAGCACCAATATTTCGACACGGCGGAGACCGCGCGCGGAATTCATTGAAAACTCGATTGTCCATTTTGTTACTTTCTGTACATTCATAGGTGAATGTGTTGTGACGGTAATCCGCTGTCACGCGTCAGCCGAGGGTCGTTAATCAATTTGCAACCAGCTGCAACCCGCACAGATAATGCAATGTTGGTGATGTGCGTGATTTAGGGCGTCTTATCGCGACATCCGTCATCTGGAATTACACGTTATTAATACTCTTGTGGGTAGAGGGCAATTAAGGTGACTGAAGGACCGCTCTAAGTCCCATGATCCACTGGGAAGCTGCGTGATGTATTAGATAGCTAATACTAGAATGCCTATTAAGTGGAAAAGGCATTACTTCCATCGTTGCACCGTTGGGCAAAATGTTATTGCTTTTGTATCTGCTACAGTCGATATTAGTACTGTGTTCTTGTCTTCATTATTTCTATTTACTTCGCTCCGAGAATATGAATTTAAGTAGAAATATAAGTCCCTTAATAGGGTGAATAGATCTACCTTACCTTAGACTTACCTGATAATAATATCAACTCCTTTGAAGCAGTTTTGGAATCGTCATGGAAGAAAATTTTCTTCGACTCAAAAGTTCAATACCGTAATAAGAAGCTTTGCACAAGACTTGAGGAATATTCACTTAATGTAGATATTTAATTTATTTCAATTTGCCACGTGTAAAATGTTCGCAGTTTGTTTGAAATTGACGCGGACGTTTTATAACAGTACCTAGATAGGTTGTGGGAAAACATTGGAGCGAATTTAAAAGGCAGTGGATGATGTGGCAAAAAATCCGTAATTGTTTATTCTGTAGCGCGTTGTCAAAGCTGTTTCACACGCACATTGTTCGCCGGTGGCTCTGACAACACGAGCGTATTCATTTTAGAGCACCGCCGTTCTTCGCAAAGCGCCGCACCCAAACGGGCTCTTTTACAAAACGCAGTACAATACGCCCCTCGTAGCAGAGAATAATGTGCCATCCTCTGAAGCGCACCTTTGAAACGCGAAATTAACGAAATTCTCTCCACAATTCATGTCGAATATGCACATGTAGTTTGCAGAATGCATGTTGCGCGTCGCCGACAAATACAATCGTACGCACGACAATCGTACACTCGACCTTATGTTAGGCTGAATTGGGGCGACACTTTTGTAGTAGGCGGAAATATTATGAGGCAAAGTTATAAGGCAATTTGGCAAACTCGACGGTGACAAGAGGTTACAGAGAGGCATTTCCAAGCGTTTGTGAGCCGTTAACTGTTTGAGTTATAGCGGGCGGTATGTGTCTTATTTGGAAGATTAAGCGGCTGTTTTCAGCGGGAATGTGTCGCCGCGTTATTTACGGCATGTGGAGTGGGCGCCGGATTTGTTGGCGCCCGTTATGACAATTATTCCGGACGTTAACTACCCGAGCAGCCACGCGCCCTCTCGCCCGACCCTGCGACCACCACACATTACCGTCTTAGACCAGTTTACAGACACACTAACTATGTACTTACTTACTCGTAGTTTAGAGAAGCCCGTCTCGACACGACCAACGCAAGCGGTTGATCTACTTCGGTTTTGGGTGTCGCGATAGTGTGGCGATGTTTGGAGACTTAGTCCCAAGGTAAATGTTATTGCTAGACACACAAATTTATTTATAACTCTATTTATTGTTAGTGAGAAACTTCTATTATTATATTAAAGTTAGATAATTTTGTACAAGGTTGAATTATTAGACAAAACAATAAACTATTAATATTTTACTTAGTAAAACCACTTTATCATAAGTTCTCAAATAGCTGTAGTAACTGAAAGTAATCAGCGTAATAAACCAATGATTAAACTCTAACTCTACCGGGACCAAAGGCAGCGCTTACGAAAATTCCACCGCGAACAAAATACTCGTATAAGCCGCGGTAATATCACGCAAAATTGTCATAATTCGAATAGTTCCAAAATGTTTCGTAATAGTTTTAGTGCAGGATACATCGCCGAGTTTATGAAACTTTGGTAATAAAAGTTGGAGTTGCGTAGTTGGCCGTACATCGCACGGCGTAGCCACGTACGACGAGTGCTCGTCCTCGTAAAAAGCGGAACTTAGAAACGGGAGTTGTCACCCTCCATCACGACCCTCTGCAAACTTACGGGTTGTTTCAGCGATATTGTAAAACTACTTTAGGGTAAATGTGGGATAGACGCCTCAGTGGGATAGTTGCCTCAGTAAACACATAGCGACATGTATAAACATTAGACCCGTTGTGTTTTGTTTTAACGTAACCCTACCCCCGCTCGTCCTTAAGTCAGTGCCACGCACTTAGCTGGAATGGACGTGTCGCGAATTGTGAGACAATGAACATTTTTTGCGGTAATTAATTCGTGAATTTGGTTCGTCTGAAATATTGATAAGCTCGCAACTTTTGATTTTATGAGGTAAGTGTCTATATTTTTGTTTTATTTAAGTGTAGATGTCTTAAATAAAAGATTTTGTTTATTATTTACGTATGTTTTATCATTGAAGTAAACAATATTTTGCGCGGAGTCTATCCCCTCGAAAAAGGATAGATGCCTAGTTTTTTGTGAGTATAGATGCCCTTTGAGGCATGTATGAAACTTTAATCAATTTTTTATATTTTAGATATACCTCGCAAGTACGTGCGCAAAGTAGGGGCAAGCCCTCGGGGCGAATGGACGGAAGATGCCCTAAGAGAAGCTTTTGAAGAAATGAGGCAGAATAAGCACGGCTTGAATGAAATATCTCGTCGATATGGAATTCCTGCCAGGACCCTGAAAAGACGTTTCGTGAAACAAGATACTAAGAAACTTATTTTAGGTACTTTGTCAATTAAATCATAATAAATAAATCTAAGACAATCTTTAATTATATGCATAGGGCATCTATCCCACAAGCCAAATCATTATTATGGCATCTAACCCACACTTTAGGCATCTATCCCCGATTATAATACTTTTTTTATTTCTTTTGTACAAAAAAAAATACAACTATTAATGTTAAAATACTTTAATTATTTATTTCATTAATAAGTACACAACACATCACAATCATTTAATTTTTATGAAAACTCATATTCTATCATTTATTTGCCTATTTCAAAAAGTGCGGCAACTATCCCACATTTACCCTACTGGCAATTTAAAACTTAACACTACGGAACAAAGTGTGATTGTTTAGTGTTCATCTGTATGATTGATTTTATGTCTATCGGGATGTATGGAACGATAATATTTACGAGTTTACACGTACAATTGGATTGAATGGGCATTGTGTTATGTGTATAGTTGTGTATGGCTTAGTTTTCTGTATGCATGGGATTGTTCCGTTAGTGAAACAGTAAGTAAACCTTATTTTAAATAAATAAATAAGTGGTTCCATTTCTCCCTTAGGGCCATAACGAGATACGACACTTAAAAACTAATTAAACCCATCATTATGTGAAAACGTTAAAGTTAAAGGTTAAGTATTTTTTATTAATTCTCATCCAAACTTTTTAGACTATCTAGGATAATCCAGGCGTTATAAGAACGGAAACAAATTAAATTAAACGTACTGTGAGCGACGTGTAGACGGTAAGAGATAGAAAAGCCGTGTGAAATTGAAAATCGCTTTAGCGTTAGCATGTTAAAGTGTATAAAGTGGGTTGTCTCCCTGCAGCTCGATACCGTTAGCTTAAGGCTCTGCACGTCTCGGAATGAATGTTGTATACCACACACCACTGCACTTTAAATAAGGAAACAAGCAATCTGCTCGCGCAAATACATTACATATTTTGAACGCGCGCCATTGCTGTCGAGGTTTGGAAATTGTGCCCTGATTTAGATAACATCTTAGTTTTCATGGAAAAAATATGAATGTGCTAAAATTTTTGATTAACGTATTCAATAGGAGACATACATACATAAACTCACGCCTATTTCCCACCGGGAATAGGAGACAAATTGCAATAACATTTAGTATTCCAGTCTTAAAACTTTATCGTAAAATCGTAACAGATATAGTACAGCACATCGCCCATGATATGAATAGGTAGTAACCTAGTCCATTTAAGATGGAGTAAAATCCCACAATTCTTCAATAGAAAGTGCGGTATGATGTGGGACGCCGCTGACCGCCATATTTGTTCAACTTATACGTCGCGGATTGTGCAAAATGCCCAGGGTAATAATGCAGCTGTACTCACACTCCCTCAAAGCCAACAACAAGTTTTAAACAACAACCAAATATTTAATATTAGATGGCTTCTAAACAGAAATAAAACTTTTTTTTTGGCGTGACTTATTGTAGATTTGCCGCAGATGGCTTGATTTTAATTACTTGGCCGGATAAAACAGAAATAAAACAAAAACAGCATTTATACACGGACAGTAACACAGGGAAATCTATGCAATGTGACCGTGTATTTTGTATTTCAACGTATGAAATATATTTTTTAAAAGTATGAAAAGAGTTATGTACATTTATTTTAAACCATTACTTTTATTGAGCTTTGACTTAGCATTCGTAAGAAACGTTTCTGTCTGAATTATGGAAAAAAACAATTTCTAAATTGAATATACTTACATTCTCCGATACTTGGAGCAAGGAGTAGTGAGGCCACTTGGTCGAAGCTTAACTGGGTGACGAGTCTAACGAGCCAAATGTCGCGACTTCCGTCTGCTAAGAGCTACGGTTTGTACGCTAACGTATGGCGAGTGTCGTGCGGTCTATGTAGGACTGTAGGAAAACGATTCCAGTGTCGAATAACATCTTAATAGTACTTATATTGTATTCTTCACAGAGACCTACCTATTTCTACTTAAGCGAAAAGATGTAGATTTTTTTATTATAAACATTGTGCTCTTTTTTGACGTGAATAGCATAATGTGAAATATTTGAATTTGTTCTAAATTTTTATTTACTATTTATTATTTTTGTGAATTTAATAATTATGGATCGTTTTATCTGAAATAAGAGAAGACAATTAATAATAACTAACTACATGGCTGGAATATAAGTGCTAAAGCATTACGACTTACTTAAGTAATCGCGGTACAAATAATAATTCTGTGGTTGATGTACTTGGGTTGATGTTGGTCTTCGATCTTACAATTTATAAGACAGAAGAATCATTTGAACGGTGTCAAAATATTAGTAAAACAATAGCACCGACTTAATAAATAAAACATACATACATAAGATCACGCCTACTACCCGTTGGGGTAGGCAGAAACCACGGAATTGCACCTTTTACGATCTTGACACACTACTTTCGCTTCCTCCACTCTCATCAAAGACTTCATGCATGCTTATTGCATGCATGCATACATGATTTACAGTACTCTTTCTTGACCTAACATTTCTTTAAAACATCCTGATCTGATCGCGGTATGTACGTTTAAGCCTTCCTCTTGCAACCGTACCTACCACTTCTAAAATGTAAGTAAATTAAATAATTTCAAAACGACATCGTCGTCTTAAATCAGAAGAAGTCGTAAAATGTGAAGTACGTAATGAATGTACCGCGATGGTGCCGAGTGAAGGATTACCCTCATGAAAATGGAACTGTTAGGAATGATGCGCATGACAATGTTGGCCGCGTCGTGTGGTTAGATGGTTACATTAGTTACCTCTCATCATAGAACGATATTGAATCTAGTTTGTATGTATGCGAGTATCATGTGTCTAAGAGATATAATACACTCGCAAAGAAATAATTATATTTATGAGAGGTACCTACAATCGCGGTTTCAATAGCGTTAAAGGTCCTTTTAAAAAAGTCTTTTTGTGGCTTTAAAAGGATTCTTCGCGCTCAGCGCGCAGGATTAGTAGGACAGTCAAGAAAACTGCACTTAAGATAAATTAATAATACCAACGAGCAAGTCCGATACCGAGGTTCGAACCGTCGCTGCCTGTTTGAGAAGCAAGCCGACCAATGAATTTGGTTAATTTATCGCTACGCGCGCGAAATTCGTCTGCCACGTTAGGATTTCTCTAGAATCAGAAATGATAAGCTAATATAGATTGTGTAGGTACATGGGTAGGGCTCTGAACGGCACACACCTGGCTGGACTAATGGGGAACGCTGAAGGCTCTACTCTATATATCTATCGTTCGCTACCGTTATATGCAGGCAGTCCCCACTACTCAGAGGTGTCACTCTGTATGGGTGTTTGGGATTCAAAACGCGACTTCGGAACCGCTCGAACCTAATGAGTGACGAGTCTGCACACCCGAGCAGTATACGGATTAAAGGGTTGAGGTTCACACTAAAGCACTTCAGATGTAACTAGTAAATAGTAAGTATCTGAAGATTTTGGAGATTACAAGTACAATTATTTAGAGGTCTATGTCTACTAATATACTCGGAGACGTTAGTATCTGATCATGTACTTTAAAAAAATGACGAACTTTTATTATCTATCTTGGATCCATCTATTAATGTACCCTTTACACAGGCAAATAAAGAGTATTTCTATTTCTATCGATTAAAAGGCGTGGCTGGGAATTATACACATACGTATAACTGAGATTTTGTGACTATGCACTGTAGTGAGTTAGTTAATTATGCTACAGTTGTATTGTGTGCTTTTGTGAGAGAATGAAATTATTTTAGCGGTTCATAGGTATAGTAATTGTCATGAATTCCAAAAAAATGTTGGTACCCTTACATTAGAACCTGTCGTTACATTTTAATATGTAATATTACGACCTATAATAATAATGTAAGCTTCAGTTTAAACGTCCTCTTGTGTTCTAAAGAATCCCGTGAAATGTTATAATGTGGTGGCAATGTAATTACCTTAATTAATGTAGCTGTGATGGATTCTGATTCCCGAAAAATAAATTTCCATTTAATGGAATAATACCAATGAAAAATAATTTTCGTTCAATAGAATATTTTGATAATTTAATACGTACATCGATCTAAGTTTAGTGCTTAATTGGCTTCATACTGCAAAAACTTTGGTAAAAATTTTCTTCTTTCAAACTTCTTTGGAACAAATTGGTAAACGAATCTTACGGCTGGAAATAAACTTAATTAAAACTTGTTTTCTTGGTTCGCTTTGTGGGCTGCGGTTGAAAATAACAAAAACATGACGTGGGGTGAGAAAGCCGATTACAAAACCCAGTATTGGGTAAACTAATTCCCATCAAACATTACTTACTGTTAAAAATGACAGCCCCGTTCCCGATGGCTTTGTTCAGCTAAAAATTAGTTAGACCAAGGGTAGCTTTTTCACACACCTCAATTACTAAATATTCCTTCATCAAATAATCTGTTTGAAATTAAAAACATGTCAAAAGTTTGGACACCTCAGTAATTTGTAAAGAGTTGTACAAAAATGTAATGACGAATCATAAGTTTTCCAGTTGTTGTTGTTAGGCATATGCGAATCGCCTTTTGCTCAACCACAGGGATTGCACTGATCATCATACTTTCGTCCAATTGGGTATTCAACCTGCAAAATCCTAACCAAACTAGGTATCACGAAGTGATTTTTGTGATTATGTCCCCACCAAGATTCGTACCCGGGCCGTAAGTCTCCGACCCCACTGTGATTATAGGCTTTATATTTATAGCCGAGTTGTATTTGAATTTGTAATATTTGTATACATCAAAGGAGCTCTCTGGGGAAACTTATTCCTGGTAGCGTCGATAAGTCTTGCGGTACTCCGTAAATTGATTTGAGCCGTAACCTCGAGCGGCCACAAATAATAACACCAACGAAATTGTTTCCGGTTACCTTTGCCTACCGCTGTTTCTGATCCATATTGGAAACCCACCGAGATTCAATCAAATGGACAACCCTTGTTTCCAACTTTACGCGGCAGGGTTTCATTAAAAGTATAAAGGAAAGTTTTCCAAACTACACGTGCCTAAGCGTTAGTTAGCATATAAATTTCCAAATACCTTCAGTTTCGAACGTTGTCAGAATCGAAATAACTTTTGCATGGATTTTGGGCTGATGGATTGGGTTAGGTTGAGAGTCGGGCGACTTAACACTTTTAATTTTATTTATAGTCAACTCGGCTGGTTGGTTTCATGAGAGGTGGCATGGTGGGCCGGATTACTCTCAATAAAGAACGAAGGAGCAACATTTTAGTACCTTCGTTAAATTTTAGGTTTTCGTTCAGAGCAAACTGGCGAACCAGCAGTCTCGTGAAATCATTCAGGCGAGTTGACCACAAAAAACATTAGTGTAAACTCGCCCTCAGGCTAGATGTTAAGCTTTCCCCTCCGTTGGATATAGCTTGATATCTTGGATGACTATGGTTTATTGGTTAGAGCGTTTGGCTCACGATTCCCTTTGAACATGTCAAAAATCACTTTGTGAGTCTGTTACCAGTTCAGATACGACATTTCTGGCTGCATCACTTGATCGGTTGATCACACATTCTATTACTGTTTAATAATTAAACAATTCTGGTTTTAGATGTTTATGAAAATCTCTCTGAGTGTCGTATAGGGCAAAATAGAAAGCTGTGGTCGGAACATCTGGGCGTCGGATATTACAGAGAAAATTTGGAATTAATTTATAAATATCTACCTACCACAAATACGGACAAAGATGTTTATTAATAACTAGCTTTTGCCCGCGACTTCGTCCGCGTGGCGTGTTATATAAGAGAGAGAGATCTTTGTGTGTGTGGGAGTGCATATCAAATTTCAAGCATCTAACTTATGCAGTTTAGATTTTTTCATACAATTTTTTTCCCAATAACTCCCATTTTTCAAAATACAGCCAAAAATAAACTTTATTTTTACTAAGGTATGCATGCATGCAATCAATTGATTGAATTGATTTTTTTTTAATTGATTGTTCATTGAGTTTTAATTTTAATACACACTTCCTCTCTTCCCTTCAACATTGCTGTGCCCTACAGGGTCCATGTTTTAGTTCCTATGCCTATGTAACACCCCATTGTACTACATGGAATGCAATAAATAATTTAATTGAATTGAATTGAAAACATCTATCTTACGCGGTTTCGATTTTTTCATACAAATGTTTTTTTCCCGCTAACTCCCGTTTCCGTGGGAATTTTGCAATATCCTGTTGCAAATAAGCTTTAAGTTAACTAAGGTACCTGCATGCCAAATTTCAAGCGTCTAACTTAAGCGGTTTAGATTTTTCATACAAAAGGATTTTCCCGCTAATTTCCGTTCCCGTGGGAATTCCGGGAATTCTTTTCTTAGTGCACCTCTACGGTACCTAAGCTATGTTCCTTCCAAATTTCAAATGCCTACGTTTAGCCGTTCAGGCTATGCGTTGATGTGTCAGTCACTGAGTCTGTCAGTTTCTCCTTTTATTTAGATTTGATTTTTTCATACAAATGTTTTTTCCCGCTAATTCCCGTTCCCGTGGGAATTTCGGGAATTCCTTTCTTAGTGCACCTCTACGGTACCTAAGGTATCTGCATGCCAAATTTCAAACGTCTAACTTGAGTGGTTTAGATTTTTCATACAAAAGGATTTTTCCGCTAATTCCCGTTCCCGTGTGAATTTCGGGAATTCCTTTCTTAGTACACCTCTACGGTATCTAAGGTACTTGCATGACAAATTTCAAACGTCTAACTTGAGTGGTTTAGATTTTTCATACAAAAGGATTTTTCCGCTAATTCCCGTTCCCGTGGGAATTTCGGGAATTCCTTTCTTAGTACACCTCTACGGTATCTAAGGTACTTGCATGACAAATTTCAAACATCTAACTTGGATGGTTTAGATTTTTCATACAAAAGGATTTTTCCGCTAATTCCCGTTCCCGTGGGAATTTCGGGAATTCCTTTCTTAATGCACCTCTACGGTATCTAAGGTACCTGCATGCCAAATTTCAAACGTCTAACTTGAGTGGTTTAGATTTTTCATACAAAAGGATTTTCCCGCTAATTCCCGTTCCCGTGAGAATTTTGGGAATTCCTTTCTTAGTGCACCTCCACGGTACCTAAGGTACCTGCATGACAAATTTCAAACGTCTAACTTGAGTGGTTTAGATTTTTCATACAAAAGGATTTTCCCGCTAATTCCCGTTCCCGTGGGAATTTCGGGAATTCCTTTATTAGTGCACCTCTACGGTATCTAAGGTACCTGCATGCCAAATTTCAAACGTCTAACTGAGTGGTTTAGATTTTTCATACAAAAGAATTTTCCCGCTAATTCCCGTTCCCGTAGGAATTTCGGGAATTCCTTTCTTAGTGCACCTCTACGATATCTAAGGTACCTGCATGCCAAATTTCAAACATCTAACTTGAGTGGTTTAGATTTTTCATACAAAAGGATTTCCCTTCACTACTCTGCTCCTATTGATTGTAGCGTGATGAAAAGTATACTATTACCTGTCCAGGAGTGTGAAAAATAATTGTACCAAGTTTCATTAAAATCCGTCCAGTAGTTTTTGTTTCTATAAGGAACATACAGACAGACAGACAGACAGACAGACAGACAGACAGACAGACAGACAGACAGACAAAAATTTTACTGATTGCATTTTTGGCATCAGTATCGATCACTTATCACCCCCTGATAGTTATTTTGAAAAAATATTTAATGTACAGAATTGACCTCTCTACAGATTTATTATAAGTATAGATTGCTCTGATACAAAATTTCCAAGACACGCGTAGAAGCCTATGTCGAATTCTTGACGTGACAACAATATATAAAAACGAGATGGAATTGGTGCGAATTGAATTAACTAGGAAATGAAAAACTGAAAGAAAATTCAAAAGACTAGATTATTATATCTAGGTAATGAAAATTTTAAGATATTTTCACATAAAGTTTAAGATTCTCTGACAACTTTAAGTGTATGCGTGTTATTAAAACTGTCGACTGTGAATGTGAATATTTTTAGGTATCTGAATTTGGGAGAGTAGCGCGTCATACGGTGGATTCAAACATACGGCGATTTATAAGAGCGTTCACGCAGAAGCGTCGTTCCTCGCATTTGACTGACGGATATGAAATTATGCGTCATTTAGTGCCTAACGCGTCATGTGTTGAGGAGCTTAGACCTCATACTTTATAAAAGTGAACTATTAAAACTGATCGCCTGCAAACGCACGTGTATCATCATTGCCGTAGTAATGAGTGCTCGGCGAGGCAACGGCGCGTGAAACGGAACGCTTTTGTTTTTATAACACGCCTTATCGACCGTGAACTCACAGGCTTAGGCCGGGATTTCCTAGGCGAAGCCATCCCTCTGATTAAGTATAGCCACTTGTCTAACATACGTTTGGGTAGCAGACTGTGAAGTGCCTAAGGTTGGGTGCTTTAATACCTATGATAAAACTTCGTCAAAAGGATACTTTTTCGTTGAAGATTGAGACCCATTTTGAGCTTCCATATCAACAAAATTTGTTAAATTTTTCAAATGTAATAAAGTAAATTTTGACAAGTAGTTAGCATCATCTATGTAAGTATTTGTTAGTTGCGTAGTTTTTTTTTGAGACAGAACAGAATTTATTACTACTTACCTATTACAGGAAACTGCTTAGCTTTCCGCCCGAGAATTTACCCGCAAACATTTCTTGTCGCGCTAAGCGGTCTAAGTCCAGTGATCTAAGCAATTTTCATTCAAATCGGTCTTGTTTATTTTGGTTTAAAAGGTAATAAACAGACTCAGCTTTGTGCTTATAATAATTCTACCAGAGATAGGATGGATCTCGCACAGGACCACGATATGTTTAGAGGTATTAGGGGAGGCCTTAAACTAGGATAAATTATTTTATAAAAAGATTTGAGTGCGTTTGAACAGAACCTGGTCAGCCTGGTCTTAAGCAGCGTCGTACGTGGTCTAAGGTGGTGGTGTGGTCTAATATAAATTATACTAGTACCTATTGATTGTCACTGACAAGTCACTTTGTCCGGCCAAGTAGTTCATGCCATCTGCGGCAAATCTACAATGTGAGCGCCGGTTCGAACCCCGGTACCGGACTTTTAACAATTAATTTCTTAAGTGCAGATTTCCCTAACCCAATTGGCCCAATCAAGGTTGGTAAGGTGGTTGTACTAACCCATAGTCGTGAGATTATAAATTGTATACATTGAATATTTAACAGATAGGTACAATGTGGTTACAGCGCCTGCCACAGCATTGTACCGGGCCCCGTGGCTCCGTAAACAGTGGCAGCTGAAACCGAGTAGTTTCAATAAAGTCTGTGTCACAATACTCCCCTCTAATTGAGATGTAAGGGTGGGGCTTCATTGAGTTACTTGAACGGTGTGGTAAAATAGAATCTTAGCTTCCAAGAAGTTTTCTTTGATGTTCATAATAGCGAAATAAATTATATTTTATTTAGATTTGAATCAAGCGCTACGTGAATTTTATTTCGGTTTGTTTTCGTTCAATGGCATTTGGACTGTGTCTGATGGCAAATCTCAGAGCACTGGATTTCAATATCAGTAGCAACATCATTAGTATCAACGCTATATTAAAAGTTGTTACGTATAGTCTAAGATATTGAGGTATAATGATTATTACCATCCGGTGCCTTGTAATTTACTTTAGTGGTTAAGGGATTCACCGCAAAATCCTGCTATCACACCACACAACAACAACTCGTGTATTGGATTACAACCATGAAAATAATAGTAAGTAGTTGTAAAAATTTTAAACCCAAATAATTTGTAATTAATTACAAATATTAATAAAAATAATATTTAAAAAATTAATATATATAAATATATTATTTTTTATTATTATTAATGGTAATTATTATTAATTTGAAACTGTTATTAATTTTATTAGTTTGCTTTTTTTATTAGTAATTGTAGTTGTAATTATTGTAAACCCATCAAAGGTAAAAAAAAAATACTGTATTAAACTGTAGGTACCTAATACTGAGAGGTCACCGAAACTTGTTCAATAGAAAGTCGCTGACTTATTTATTTATTTTATATTTGGGAGACCAACAGCTCTTAACAACTATATCAAAAAGAAAATCATACTTAAAAACTAAGCCAATAACAGGTTTCCACCTATATAACTTGACTGACTTGATTGTTAGTTCCAGGTATACCACACTGTGACCACGTCCTGTCGTGGAATGTAATTTGTTTCAATAGCAGCTTGTTTATTGTCTCCACGTCACACTGAGATGCAAATAAATGGTTTGTCTAATTCCGCGTTGTGTTTACACGATGTCTACAACGCGGCGGCGTGAGGAGCGGCAGGCTTAGCTGCGGTGAGACGCACTTCCCATTGCCTCGCTCAAATTAAATTAATTTATCGTTGTAACTCTGTATCCCATTCCATAATAATCACCCTTTGTTTGTAACTCAATTTCGAGTTCAGATTTTCTTTATGTTGCATGAATTGGAACAAAAAGCTGTAAGAGTCCCTACCTATGTACGTTGTAGAAGTATATGTATAACTAGCTTTTGCCCGCGACTTCGTCCGCGTGGCGTGTTATAAAAGAGAGATCTTTGTGTGTGTGTGGGAGTGCATATCAAATTTCAAGCATCATAACTTATGCAGTTTAGATTTTTTCATACATTTTTTTTCCCGCTAACTTCCATTTTTCAAAATACAGCCATAACTTAACTTTATATTTACTAAGGTATGTATGCATGCTAGATTGAAAACATCTATCTTACGCGGTTTTGATTTTTTCATACAAATGTTTTTTTCCCGCTAACTCCCGTTTCCGTGGGAATTTTGCAATATTCTGTTGCAACTAATCTTTAAGTTGGCTAAGGTACCTGCATGCCAAATTTCAAGCGTCTAACTTAAGTGGTTTAGATTTTTCATACAAAAGGATTTTCCCGCTAATTCCCGTTCCCGTGGGAATTCCTTTCTTAGTGCACCTCTACGGTACCTAAGCTACGTCCCTTCTGAATTTCAAGTGCCTACATTTAGCCGTTTAGGGTGTGCGTTGATATGTCAGTCAGTCAGTTTCTCCTTTTATATATTTAGATAGATTATACCTTATAGTAAATGAAGGACGGCACTAGTTTATGAGCTCTCAAACTAAAATTGGGTTAGTGGTGAGACTTATCGCAGCGTGTAGGTAATGGAGGATAGTCTTTGGAATAAGGCACTTAAAATAAATAACTCATTGTTGCAAGCCCGATGCCGAGGAATGAACCTACATACCCGCTCGAGAGGTACGCCAATATATTATTTACCTTGAAATCGGTGTATGATGTTTTAAAGGAAGGCCAGATTAAGAATAATCTAAACCAACGAGCAAACATGAAGATTTATTTCAGGGTGGAAGAAGCGAATTTAATTTGTCAGAATCATAGTAAATGGAGTTCCATGGTCTTGCCTACTCCAATGTTTATAGACCTATCACGTTGGTCTACTGGAAATTTAGGAAGTGGGGTGGGTACTTAGTTCTTAGGCGACTATGCCTTAGACTACCACAATTGGAATCTTCTACGTGAGCTTATGTTATGTATTATGTTATGTACATGTATGTATACCATACAAAATGTTATATAAAGTTGTACAGATTGTACAGCTCAATGTAATGCAGAGTGATGTTTCTATCAGGCAAGCCGGGGCGTTGTTAATTGTGATTTATACGGCGGGGGGTAATTGAACGCCGTGAGCGGAGCCCAGACGGTACCGATAGATAATTGAGATACAGACGGATGACTGCACAAACACAAGGATTTATGGAACTTATTCTTACCGCAATATTATATACAGGGATAAATGATGTATATAAAGGGATGTATCAAGGGGTTCGGTGGCAGCTCGCCCATTTAATATGTGGTATGCGGGCGAGTTAACATTTTTTTTCATATATTCGTAGTCAACTCGGCTAATGTATTCATGAGACTGGGCCAGTTTAGTCCGAACAAAGAATAAAGGGTAAACTTGGTGCTCTCCGCATACAAAATATCATTTATATCATTTATTTTTCGATGCTAGTTAGTTTAATCACTGTTTGTACTTAATTTTTGAAATAAATAAATAAATAATTTACGACATTTTAGAACCGCAATTTAAAAAAATAAGTTACTAAATTTGTAAACTCGTCCTCAGGCCTTAAATTAAGTGTGCGACTTGCCACGTTACCCAAAAAACCTGTCATCATACGGTTTTTTTTTACGGTACTCCGTCGCCGCAAGTATTTGCCAGTAGTTTGAACATTTATGATAAGATTTCGTACTTATATTATAAACTTCGCATCAAAAGTGACTGCAAGTTGGCTTCTCATTCCTTGCGGCTCTGCCCACTCCATTAGGGATTGTGGGCGCAGTTTATTTTTACGCACGCACATGTCGAAGAGACGTAAAAATACACCTATTTATTTGAGAATCACCAGGATAGACAACAGTGATACAGATAGATGACTATAGAGCAACCATACGGATCTTGCGGAAGTATTCTTACAGGAAAATGACTCGGAAAAAATAAAGAACATTTTTATACAGAGGTATTGATTCAGAGTAGGTATTAAATAAATAGGGATATTTAAGTTATTTGCACTCTGTAAATGTATTGTTTAATAATAAATCAGGAAAGGAAGAGTTGTTTAACTTTAATTGCGTATGTTTGAACAACGCTCAAAAATAATCGCCTAAAGTATTCGTTGTTTACGAATAAATGTTACTTCGTTGAGTTATAAGGGTTTTGTTCTCAGTAATACCTAAGGTACTTTACGGATTTATTATCCGTACTTCCGTTACGAAAATAATAGTCTTAACAATAGCAGGCATTCTCATTGAAACAGAGTAGCTACAGTTATTGCGTATTACGATTGAGCACAATGGCTGTATTTTTATTCTACGCTTGAAGTAAAATACCTGTCTTCCTATCTCTATAAATAAGTCTTTAAGTTGTTCGCAGGACGTGTCTAATTCGTCTCCGTTATCGAGGCACAAGCGACTAATAAGCGATTGATCGACGATCAATCACAATCGGCCTTCAATCGGCCCCGGCCGCTTCAATCGGCGGCGGGCGGCGTGATGTATTGCCGGATTACTCGCCCGCTCCCAAATGTTGCTTTTCCATTGTGCATTTTTAAAGGTTTTCTCGCGGATTTGTATTGAAATATTACCCCGTGTAGTCTGTTGTGTAGATAATGTGAATAAACGCGATAAAAAATGAAATGTACGCATTAAGCCGACTCCATTATAGGAGAGATTTTTGACGACAGCGGCAGAATTTCGTATGAATTACGTCGTCGACAAGCTTAGAATTTGGGTCGCGCTCATATCAGTGTTAAGTCCTCAATTCGACAGATAATTAAGAGAGGCAGTTTACATGCGAAACTATTCCGATCGCGTCCTACACATCCATTACACCCTATAAACTACAAACTACACACACCGCCTCAAGTAATAATCCAGCGATCCCAAAACTTTGGCGAATGTCAACAATCACCAAACTATTAAGCCAAGTAATGGAACATCGAATCAACATTGACACACGGTACAAAGCGGCATTTGCGGGACAAAAACCGGGTCCGGACACGCGGGACAAGCGCACGACGTCCTAATGGTGTTTACACTGCCGCGGCCCGGCTTCCGACTTACATTTTTGTAAACCTGTACGATAGGTAACATAATTGAACCGGGCCCGTGATTGATTGTGAAATCATTTCCAAAAGATGTCAGAGGTTCAAAGAAACAGGCCGGAGACCCTTCAGGTTTGAAAAGACAGGATATTCAAGTACCTACCAATTTTATTAGCGTTGCGAGTTGCGAAGAGTGCCTGAGTATAGGATGGTAACTTTCTCGCTGGGAAATTGAGGAAATTCCAGGTGTTTTTTGGTTCAAAGGGAGCGACGTGACGCTGGCTGGGCAGAATCCAGCTCTTTATTCTCCCAGCGTACGAGTGTAATGATCGAGCCCAAATTTTAATTTGATTCTTTCGTAAAAGTATTTTTGTTTGAATCTAAAAAAAACATTTCACGTAAATGTTTCGTGTTTGCGAGTTTAAATTGAACCTAAACAAACATTGTGTTTGTGCGCTTTATTTACGCGTCTCTGAACACGAGAGGAAAACAAGTCAAATAAAAAATGCGATTACTTTATACCATCAATTATGAGGTCTAGACTAAAATGGTCACTAGCATTTTATCTAAATCCGCATCATATCCTCAATTCCGGGCATTTCTCAAGCAATTCTGATATTTTTGGTAAAATTAGTCCACCCAAACCCAACGAAGGAAAATACAGGATATAATTCTTGTAAAAGCTGATTTAAGCATTGTTATAGGGAATGGTATTTTAACAACATACTAAAAGTACTTTAGAAGGGGTGGAGGGGAGCTAACGGAATGGGGGCGAGGAGGTAAGTGTATTTTCTGTACTTTTCTGTTTTTATCTCAAAAACTATTAACAATACATTTACTACAACGTTAATTTTCTACAATACATTTTCTATAAATTCGGTCTTTAACAGTATTTAATATATTATCAATCCCCCTCCGGTTGATTTAGGGGAGGCCTGTGCCCAGCAGTGGGACGTATATAGGCTGTTTATGTTATGTTATCAATCCGTTCTTGCGATATAGCGCGTAGAGTGGCGCGCTTATAGCCGTTTGTATGACAATCTTTGAAATGCTACGATTTTTGAGTCGTAACATGTAACACGTAACTCCATACAACAAACGTGTTTCGTTTCTGATGTTTTTATTTGAGCTAAGTATATCGTAAATTCCACTCGCATAGCAACCTTCATATTATCGTCACTTTATAATGCAAACCTCTTAAGCACATTCTGATGTGATTTTCTACAAGAAAACGTGAAACACACTCTGTTTTCTTTCCAGATGAAAACGCTCTAACCACTAGACCACGGACACTTGCTTGCTGCTTCATTTATTACAAAGAAGGCAAATTGGGGCTGGAATAAAAATTGCGAAAATTTTTATTAGAAACCTGTTGCATTAACAATACTTTTTCCTCAAATCAATACGACAATATAAAGAAATATTTTTTCTTTGTTAATGTTGGCCATTTGCAAGCTAATGAACGGAATGTAAGTCGATAGAAGGAATGACAAAGTAAATGAGAAATAATAAGAAGGAATTCGTTTGCTACACTCATAAATAACAGAGGACCTGTATTGGTTTTCTTGGACGAGGTTTCTGTTAAGTATTATTAATATAATAACATTTTCTTGATGTTTAAAGACTCAGACAAAATGTAACGAGATGAGTTTCACGAAGTTATGAGGATATTTCACTTCTTTTAAATACTTTTTTAAGGAATATCAGTGATGGTGATAGAGGGATGAGAATGGTTGACAAGGAAAAGGAATTTGTCCAAAATAACACTGTCGTAGTTCAAGCTGCGACTTGTACTGAGTGAGGCCTTTTTATTTCAGCACGATTAACCACCCTATAGTTATTTTCCACGAACATATTTTTTTGTTTTTGGGTGCAGCATTGTTGTTGTTTTAAAATGATCATTTTTTATTGTATCCTATACAGTCTACGTATTCTATTAGGTAAATGATACAAAAAATAGGAAATTAAATTATCTTACAAAATTTACGTTTGAAACGGTATCATTTTCTCTTTAGAAGTGTTTTTAGATATAGCAAAGCAAAGATTGGTTTTAATTACGTACCTAATCTATGAGATGCTGTAGACGATTAGAATATTGATTATAAACGAATTTATATACACACATAAACTATACATAGACTAATCTATCTCGGTTCTGATAAATCCCACTTTATAAGTTTGAAAATCATGTCTGGATGATTGCGAGTGTGGAGTATCACCACAAACTATGGCTCACCTTTTGTACTGCCCTAAGTGCCCTAACACCTGCACTATTAAAGACCTTTACGAAGCCACTGACAATGCCGTAAGCGTGGCCAATTTTATTGGTCAGCAAAAATTTAGTATCGATCGCCATCGACTCGCAAAGAAGAATGTCTGGATCATAATAAATAATCAAATAGTTTTGTTATCACGTGGTTTCCAGAATTTATGCCCGGTAAATGACAATAAGATGGCCCCCTATTACATAGGACTTAAATATAGCGGGTGAGGAGTATCCTATCCCTTTGGAGACACAGGCGTCTCCATCACTCTTTTCATTCTCTCTCTCTTAATTAATTTCAGTCACCGTTCCCGCCTGCAGGGATGACATTATTATTATACTAATTTACGAATTAGTAGAGAACTTAGGAGATATTAAGTAGTTAGCTTAGGCTTTACATTCTGAAACAAAAGCAAATAAACTCCTTAAATTTTCCTCTTCTTCCCCACCGCACTACCAAGCCGCACTACCAGTTGTGCCGTGGGGAATATTTATTCCTTTCTGCACTACCAGCCAGTAGTGTCGTAGGGAATTTAGAATTTACGGTAAGTAAAGTTACGGTATCATTTAAACAATTCCTTCTTCCTAAAAATGTTAAATTTAAATAAACAAAACGAATTTCACGAAAAAGGTAGCGAGTGGTATTGTATACTAATATTTTAGTTTACTGAAACACCTCACTAAGCACGACGGTTCGAGTTCGTAACAGCAAACCCACTCAGCCGCCGCCGCCGCCGCCCGACCGTTGCGATTCAGTTCATTCAGTTCCCTGCGCCAATCCTATTTGCAGGTGGCTCATTTTGAAAACCCACCTTTAATGGAATTTACAAGCACGCGCTACGAAAAATGTCCAATTAAGTATATTGAAAATTTTCGTTGCAAAAAACTGTTTTGCGGATCGGTAGAGGGATTAGTTGTAGTGTAAATGTATCGACGGTTTTGGTATTGATTTAATTATGGAGAATCATTATTTTTGTCACGTCTTTATTAAAGTTATATGTGGTATTTACCTAAGTATAATTTAGGAGCAAAGATATTAAATGTAAGTAATAAAGCAAATTTTTAGCATGCTGAGAGGCTAAAGGCCATTTTTATATGTTCATATTAAGATGCAAATCGTAAAATGGCCACTTATGGATACACTTATTTCATATTACGATTCATATGTTGTTACGTAAGAAAAGGTCGAATATAACACGTTTAAGGAGGCATACAATACAATTGATTGATATACTTAGTAGTTATATAGGCAGACAGACACAAGGTACTTAAATATATTGAGCACGCGAAACCAATAATTTTACCTTTTTATTTTATTGAGGAAAAGGAGATAAAATCTTTGCCAACATAATATACGATACATACGACACTACACAGTATATACGATTTAAAGAATAGATAAAGAGTCCTCGTCAACGAAAGGAATTTATTTTGGGTAGAAAATAAATAAGTAGGTACATTGTTTCGGAAGTATAACTGAGCATGCAGTTGTCCATTAAACGAATGTCGCCTATGTATTAATAGCTGTAAATTTTGACTTCTTTATTGACGCCTAGATCTAGCGTTATAAATGAATCTGCTGTGAATTTATTTATACTAAAAATAAAAAAGTTTCATTACATTTATATTAATGAACAAATTCATTCTGTTACTATAGATACTGTTAGTATAGAATTCAAGTCAACTGCCTGACAGAGCAGAAACACAGAACTGTTCGCCGTTGTATTAATCCGTCTGTAATTAGAAGCCACGTGTGTATTATCCGGGACCTTTCTGAAACTCTGAACCTTAACACTGTATAGAGCTGGCCACAGTGTAACTGGAAAATAAAAAAGCGTTAGTGTCCCATAACCTCAGTTTTAACCAGCTTTTTTAAACAATCTAGGGCACTGTGATCAACACATCTATAGTACCACTGCCCGGACCTCTATCCCCTAGAAATAGTTTAACTAGGCAGCTAAAAAGCAACACTGCAGCATTTCATCGATACATAAATAGCATATATAAGTAGGTCCCACTACTAGGCACAGTCCACCCCTCCATCTATCTATCTCTTTATATTTCATCGTTATTGAACGGTACTAATGAATGCGAAATAAATAATACCTAAATTGTATGGAAATTAATACCGGAATTTTCACAAACAATAATAATAGTATGGACATGCCTAAAATCATTTGCCACGAAAATGTCAAAATCGTAGGCCGACAACAGCAGCTGTATAAAGCATTGATGTACAACGTGTAAAACGTGTTACTATTGGTGTAAAAGATAAGAAATCACGTCGAATTTATCTTTTACGTTTAGCGAAAAAGATAACGTGATCCTGTCTATTCCCTTCCCTCTCTATACCCTAAAGCCTGGGCCTTGAGATGCGGATGTCTGTAGATGCGACCACTTCGTTTGCCCATACTTCCCTGGCAATTAGGACAGACTGCCAAACGACGGTCCTGCTGATACCGAACAATTTAATTCTTAGCTGTGCCTGACTTTACCTCACTTGTGTTAGGTACCCACTAATACGGGTCGTTTTATATTTGTTACATACCTACTTCATATCTTCACGGGCATGTCATAAAAATCGATAAAGGGATTATTGTGTCCTTTCAAACATGGTGGACCATTGCATATGGGTGATAGATAGGCTGATCACCTGTCTCGTGATAAGAAAAATTGTTGCAAATTACCTTCTATTACTTGTATTGCCCATATTGCCCATTGCATTAGGGATTATGTACGCGGCCTAATCATTATACTTCGTGTGGGTTGTGAGACCAATGTTCGAACCTCATTAACTCTATTGTCAGGGTTACTATTGAGGTAGCAAAGGCGCCCGACATTTCAATTAATAACTACATACTTAAGTAAATAATATCTAGCAGAAATGAAGTTGTATTTATAGATAATGATTTAATAGATAGTAAAATGTTTTGCGAACACCACAATGACTGGAGGAATTCAGTTACAAAAGAGCTGTAATTGATCGGGGCGAAACTGTTTGCAACACTAATTAATTTGTAAGACGGCCGTTATCGGATTTCATTCATTATCGGCAGACCGGCTGATCAAAGTCCAGATAGTTCTGTGAACCTTTGTCTCATTAAAACGAATAGAGTCCTTTAATGAAGATGGTAATGTTAGATAATCGCGTTGCCGATATTTGAAGGCAAGTGTCTCGTCTGAATTATTTCGCTCGGCGGGGCCTGAAGAGTGGTTTAATAGCATTAAGTTCTAAACACCCCACCCCATGCCACCGACTAGCCGCGACGCTAAAGGTGTGCTTCCAGTGATGAGGCGAGTTTTTGTTCTCTTATGCCTTTTCCACCTTAAACATAATAGTGCAAGATAGTGGAGAGACCTGTTTAAAGTGCCTTCCGAAGCACGAATCGTCTTACTTTCGGACAATCAGGTGATCAGCCTGTAAGTTCTAACCAAACTAGAGATTACAGTGATTTTTGTGATATGTCCCCACCGGGATTCGAACTCTCGACCTCCAGACCGTGAGCCCAACGCTCAACCACCGGACCACAAACGCCGTCGGTTTCTATCGACGATGCGCCACACGAGATTTGAATATTTTTCTATCAATTAATATTTTTCACTCATTTTTTTTATATTCAACTTCCGGCTTCGCTCAACTGCGGTGGAGAAACACCTTAACTCTTATTATACAAACTCGTCTACGCAATGAAATTACACAATCTTAGGATGTTTTTGATCGTGGTATATTACAGTTGGTATACCTCGTCAATTTACTTACGATTAGAGGCAGGAAGAGAGAGAGAAGATATAACTAACCTAACGTATTTGCGTTTTCATAATATTTATATTTTTACTTAAGCTGTGGTTTCTTCATACTAAGAAAACGTGAATAATTTGTTTGTAATAATAGTGACGCATTGACGTTACTAACATTAATAAATAAGTAAGACTTTCTGAATAAGAATTTAGATTTTTTCGAAAGGTGTACGACGCAACTTTCTACCTACTCCTATGAAAAATGAGCAAGATTGTCATGTACTCTATCCGTAATATTATATAACACGCGGACTACCCCATCTAGGTACCGCGGTGGACAGAGGACCACAAGTGTCTCAAACAATTAAGAAGCTTTTAACCCCCACATGAGTTAGATAGGAATTATCCGGTGCTGTCGCTAACTCTTATTTACTCGGCTCTGCGGCGTAATACACGAAGCCACAGGTTATGGCCGCTACTCGGATAATTGAGGACGGTCCTGAGCTGTAGGGGTGACAAGTAATAGCTAGTGTTAATCCTCTGGAGATGGAGCGGTATTAGCTAAGGCGTAGCTGCTGGAACTTTCAACTGTTTGGCTGGAGTTCGAGTACGAGTAAACAGTGAATTTCATACCAAGTAACATAGCAGCAATAATAAATAGATGGGGTGCACAGAGGTGTACAGTATATATATTTACCCAGTCCAATAAGTCCCACGTAATAGGGCGGGCACCTATTGCTATTAACTGAGCACAAATACTGGAAACCATGTGATATCAGCTACCTATGATCCAAACATGAATTCAAACTCAAAGTCGCATTCATACCTAGCAAATTTTGGTACTGAATTGCATTTACCGGCAAAACGTGAAAATATAGAATATGTTCTTTGAAAGCTCTTTCACATTATCAGTTTAAATATGTTCAAAATGATTATGATTGATGAGTTACTTTAGCAGCTCGTATTTTCAGTAAATATACACAAATGAACGTCTAGCTTGGCAAGTTTTTAGCAATTTACATTTGTGAAATAGCAGTTTGTGGGTTAGTACCCCGAAGCGGTCCTAACTAAATTCTAAGTCAGCACAAACTTAATTAAATTGAGTTCTGAGAGCCACCATTTTCTTTCACAGTTGTTGAAAGCAAATTGATAATGAAGTCAAGCATGGAACTGTGAACAGCGGAAATAAGAAAAATCTGAGTTTTGCAACTTGTCTAGTTTTCTTTGCAGCGATGCGAGCAAATCTAATTACGAAATAAATTGACCATGTCGGGGGCGTGGACGAGGGATTCTCATTAATTCTAACCGAGGAAACGTCAATAATTAAGGTCCATGTTTGCTAAGTAAATTCATTTTAATGAGTTGTGGGAACCAGTCCCATGTTTGCTCAGCCGTAAGCCGATAACGAGTAAGTACAATTGTTAGAAAAATACCCCAGCTCTTAAAACATTTCTGCAGATTCGTAAATTGATGGATATTCACGGGTCGATTGAACTTTTCACTGTCGACTGATTCGCAGGAAATTTGCCCTTTCACGGCGGAACTCGAGTTGAAATAATTCCCTTTGCTAATTATTATACCCTTTTATTGACGTCGCTTTGATTTGCACCAATATTTTTATAATCAAATCCATCATTCAAATTCATCATTCATTCGTTCATTTATTCGACCACTTTTGTGTTATTGACATCACGAACATTAAAATACAACATAACTTAGAAGCTCACAACCATATCCCATTTGGGGTAGACGGAGGCAGATGCATCACAAGATCAACTAAGTACCCACACCTCACCGAGCTTTCTGTTAGATCAACGTGATAGAAGGTGAGCCGTATCGCCGTCCGTACAAATTTCATGATTTAGCTATTTACATTGTACTTTATAATCACACATGTATTAATAAAGAGATACACACATACGAATAAATAATACGCCGAAATGGCTTATGTAACGTCCACATACATACCTAGATAAATAGTAGCCAGGACCGAATACCTAACGTGCACGAGGCACGGATCATCCAAATGATACCATAATCACATTCTATCGCATGCCTCACATTTCCACACCCTCGCAACTTATCTAACACAAACAATTTACTCTTTTTACGAGTCCGGGGATTATACGCGGCAGTTAAACCATTTAAATTCTCGCATTATGTGTTCTGGCACCATCCATGGTCGCGCTGGCATCGGCGACGGTAATTGGCTAGAACTGCCGGAGACGCTGCAAGCGGACACACGTACATAATCGTATACAGCCATACAGCATAATAATATAAGCAGCATATTGCGTTCCGTTTTAAGAACTGGTTATATTTTTGGCACGTCATATAATATCTGCCGTTTATAAAACAAAATTGGTAACGAATCCAATTTTACCATACGGGTATTTTCACCGACCTTTTTGTGTTGAATGCGTATGTGGCATATGGTTTCTGGATGGGCTTACCTGAAACAGAATAAATTATATTTATCATCTGATTATAATAATCGATATTTCGTCTCTGATGATCTTAAAATTACAAAAAGTAAACGATTTCTTTTACGTAAAGATTGACAGCATGATTGATGATTCTTAGGCCCCTATCGCACTAGAATACCATAGTGGCGCAACCAAATGTATGCAGTTGCAGGTGTTGTTGCCTTTATCGACAACTGCACCCTTGTTCTTTACTCCCGGGAAGTCCAGTAAAAATGAAGTAGTTTTAGGCGGATGAGACATTCGTTATGTAAAAATTGACGATTCAAAGTGTAACTATGTTACCTACTGAATAAAGATATTTTTGAATTTGAATGAGAACGACATCGGAAAATAGTAAAATTAAAAACTTGTTTTCCTGTGTGGTGTAATTTTATATTAAACATTTTCTATTCTTTTCTATTCTATAAAAGCATGTGACATAACAAGAGCCGAATTTATTTGACACATTTTGCGTATTGTATCTAAAAAAAATCCAACTCATGGCTATCTAAATAATTCAGAAAAATACTCCTATAAAAAAACAGGACAAACGTTTTTGCGCTAAACCTCTTGAAGTAATATTATAAACATACAAACATATAAACTGTATGGTAAGTACGAATACAATGTTATCCCAGGTCCACACTCTATCTAGATACTCTTAATAGAATTCAACCACTGTTTGGAATTATCTCAATAATCCAGTCTAGTTGACAACCCAATTAAAACTAACTTTTAGGTCTGAAAGTTTGGACAGTCATAATTAGTTACTCAGCGCAAGTAGGAACATTATTTGAAGGATTATTTAATTTAAGCCAATTTGGACAGTTGCTTCGTGATTTATTACTGCGTTTGGTGGTCTTTAAAATTTATACCAGGAAGTGCCTTAGTATACTATTAAGCTATTAAAGTAGTAAGGCCTCATCACGCAGATTTCCGATTGATGGCAATAGACAATGTCTATCTTGGGGGATACACGCGTGGGGCTGTGTTATAGTGACCCAGTCCATTTCACTCTTGAAAATTCAAATATTAATACATTTCTGCTTTCAAAATGACTAGTAACGTCTAAAGCCTCTTAATTAAACACATGTCGACCGTCACGTGCCGCAGAAGCTTGAATAACCGGAGCAAATTGACCTTGCACCCCGCGCGGCATGCCGACGGCTTTGTGCGGCAAAGCCAGCAGCTCTGCAATCCGCGTTGTATATTGGAGCCTTAAGTTACAATAATTTCACTAATCCATAGGTTCGAAACCGTAGCTACTAGCATATTAGTAACCGTACTTATAAATAAATAATAAGTAATATCATTCAATTTGCTTGCCAATGTGTACTACTAATAAATACAACGTGCACAGGAAATTATCATGACAAAACCAGAAGCTACAGATCAAAGATCTTCAGCATTGTGTTCTGTGATATCCTCCAGCAAGTAGCTGTAGAAAGAAAGGGTAGGAGAGTACCGATAACTCCAGTACTTTTTATGAGAATAAGTAGGACTGGCAAGTGCAGGCTGGCTGTAGAACTTAAATTGGTATATATTGCTCGTTTGTATTATCACAACAAATAAATCTATCACGACACTGAATAGTAAATAAACTAAACTGACCACTGTAATCGATTTGTAGCTTTCCATTCACACGGTCAAACTCACTTACCTACGCGATAACAGTTTAATGACTGATTTGTAAATAAACTTTACAACGTTAGAAATCTTTAAACTTTTTCAAAGTCGTGTAACTGGTATAAAGTGTTTTTCTCAATTGAATCCATTATGGATAGCCACTCAGAAGTTGAGGCAATCAAAATGCAAAAACATTAATCCCGCCGGTCGTCGGTCGCCGAGTTGAAAACTTAATAAATCAGAAATGCAAGTTCGACGGGTAATGAATGGGACGTTTTATTTCCATCAAAGAAAACGAACCTTCTTTTATTATTTGCCCCGTTTTTCTTTTACAGAAGGCGGCCGCAAAGTGAGCGGAGATTGATGGCGCGGGCGCCGCGAGACGGCGATAGCAGGGTAATATTACCACTCGGACGGCGAACCACCCCACGCCAGCCCGAGAGAACATGGCCAGTGCATACGGACTCACGTTTACATATTGCACTTTTAGAAAAGATTCAGTTCCCCCGAGTGACCTCTTTCGCCAAAATGTAACAAATTGTGATAAGGAGGCCATCAGATTAATAGAGTGGTTAAGAAAAGACCTGGAATAGAGCCACGAGACATATTTCAAACTGTTGAATCGCATTAGAAAGCGTGCCAAGATAAGAGAATCTCTTATGTTCCAAGTGGCATTTTCTTGCTTGTGTGTGGTGACGTTGGCTGATGCGTCGTAGTACCTATAATATGTAGTATGTAACCAAATTCTGACACGTGACAACGTGAGATATTATTACCGACTAGCTTTTGCCCGCGACTCCGTCCGCGTGGCGTGTTATATAAGAAAGATCTTTGTGTGTGTGGGAGAAAGGTTAAAAAATGCTTAATTTTATTATTTTTAAATGAGGTTACAGTATAAGTAGCTCAGTTAAATAATGAATTGTTATTAATTTCTAGATTATTAGTTTATCATTTGGTTTGATATTTTAGGAAAATACGATCAGTTTCGAAAATTTAAACAAAATTTAAAAATTACAACAGAAATACGCCGTGAAACGTCCGCCTGGAAAATTCAACAGAAAACTACCTACGAAAGATTTGAACCATCCAAGAATAGTGAAAAGTTCGCCCGCAAAATTCAATATTTGACACGACCATCAACGACGTCTGCCCTCACGCGTCTGCCGCGTTCCGGTTGCTCACTCGGGTATCTGCCCCCCCTCCGCGCCTCGCCACCGCTGTCGCCGCCCCACAAACGCCGCCGCGGCCGCGACGTTTCTTGGTTGCCACTACCGCGAGCTATAAATTTCAAGCCTCTAACTCGCTTCCCGTTCCCAGGGAAATTTTTAACTTTGCATTCACTAAGGTATATAATATATGCATGTCAAATTTCAAGCATCTAACTTATGCAGTTTAGATTTTTTCATACAATTTTTTTTACCCGCCAATTCCCATTTTTCAAAATACAGCCATAACTAAAATTTATATTTACTAAGGTATGCATGCATGCTTTTATTCGAAAACATCTATTTTACGCGGTTTAGATTTTATCATACAAATGTTTTTTCCCGCTAACTCCCGTTCCCGTGGGAATTTTGCAATATCCAGTTGCAACTAAGCTTTAAGTTAACTATGGTACCTGCATGCCAAATTTCAAGCGTCTAACTTAAGTGGTTTAGAATTTTTATACAAAAGGGTTTTCCCGCTAATTCCTGTTCCCGTGGGAATTTCGAGAATTCTTTTCTTAGTGCACCTCTACGGTACCTAAGCTACGTCCCTTCCTAATTTCAAGTGCCTACGTTTAGCCGTTTAGGCTGTGCGTTGATATGTCAGTCATTCAGTCAGTTAGTTTCTCCTTTTATATATTTAGATATTTCCGTCATACATGATTTCTATGTACTTTAACCATTAAGGCTGCTCATGCGACGGAAGCGTAAAAAATGGAGTAACTTCTCCCGTTTTCCCAAAATTTCCCTTCACTACTCTGCTCCTATTGATTGTAGCGTGATGAAAAGTATACTATAACCTGCCCAGGAGTATGAAGAATAATTTTACCAAGTTTCATTAAAATCCGTCCAGTAGTTTTTGTTTCTATAAGGAACATACAGACAGACAGACAAAAATTTTACTGATTGCATTTTTGGCATCAGTATCGATCACTAATCACCCCCTGATAGTTATTTTGAAAATATATTTAATGTACAGAATTGACCTCTCTACAGATTTATTATAAGTATAGATTATTATTTCCAATAACAAATTCTTTCACTATAAGGATGCCTGGAAGAAATTGCTATTAAACATTGAGGCCGCCTATTATACGTCTTCTGTCCTACTTGTACAGTGTTCTTTCTTGTGTGAATGTGCAATAAAGAATTTCGTATTATTTTGTACTTATTCAGACGGTATGAGTACACGACTGGGCACACTAAGGCCGTAGTAACTATTACCTAATCGGTACCTGAGGTACCCAACCTTAACGGTCCAATAATGGTAGAAATGTAGAAGGTATAAAACGTACCTCTAACATTCCGAAATTCATATATGTTTTGTTTGGTTCTCAGGTACAGCCTGTGTGTGCATTCCGATTCGAGGTAAGTTTCTTATATTAATTGTGTTTCCGCCGACCCCTTAGTTCATTTATGTACATAAATATGTATGACAGCTTGAGCCCTATACCAAAACAAGCTGTAGTGACACACTTATTAAGTTCTTACGATAATTTCATAAGCATAAAAAAACGTGTGTTAAGAACGTACCCAATAAACGGAATTTCTTGGTCCTTTGCCTACCCCAATGAGAAATAAGCAAGATCCATGTACTTAATTATGTGACGAGGTCCGTCTCTGAGACGGTCGCTCCGCTCCTGGCCCGCGTCTGAATCATTTTATTTCTCAGGGTGCTCGTTAGCGCGATCTTTTCTATGCAACAATTACTGAAGATATTCGCGGTTCATTCGTTCCTTACATTTTTTATTTTACGTCTCTTAGTATTTTTATTGCGGCCGCTTTCTTCTTGTTCCGTTTGAGTGGCGTTCAGTTTCAAAAGCTCAATACTTTTGTTAAGCTTACGTGCTTCTGGAGATTCTGCGTTGGATTCTTTCTAATGATGTATTTGGATATAATAGATAGTGGAAATAATGAGCTGTACGGATTACCTACGGAAAGTATGCCTTCCCTATGCCTTAGTAACATCTTCAAAGACAGTACGTCCACAGGGAATATTCCGAATCCGTATGTCATATTATAAAACAAAAGTAAATGAAACGGGATAAACTATTTCTTAACACACTCACTCACACACTTCACTTTGGTATTTTCACATTTACGATTCTTTTAAAAACAGTCTTTATAATAACAATTATTACTTGAACAATTCAATGTTTAAATCTTTGTTTGCATAATTATTTGGGAATCGCCTTTTGTTAATTACTTCGAAAACAATTACTGAAATTGTCGACAAGTTTAACAATCAAGAAAGGTAGTAGAAGTAGATGCATTATTAACGTTTCCAATGAACAGTTTAAAATTCCGAGAACTTTCCGAAAGTTAGAGTCGAATTAAATCATAACGCTCCTCAACTTTCTGATTACTAAAGGTTTTATATGAATCGTGTAAAATGTTTTACGATTATGACCGATTACTACCTACTTCAAGTTATATTTGTGATCTATATAGAATACTTATTAGAAAAAGGATGATGAGAAACACGTGCTTGACTCACTCGTACTCAAAAATATATTTATTCTGATGGCAACATTGTTACATTTGAATTGTCAAAGAAGACCTTCAAGAAGAAATAATAGAATAGACAAGACTTTTAGTTAAAGATTCACAGAGTAAAGTCAAAATAACGCTCCTATAAAAGTGTACAATTAATAAAACTTAAAAACTTATTTTGAAGTGAAAAACGGTAACTAGCTAAACAGCAGATCATCATCATCAATTTAAGAGCCACGCTCTTGTCGGTGCAGCGTTTTCCATGCTACTTTTTTAGGGAAAAATAGGACAGTGGTTTCCCTCTTGCCTTCCGCCCCGCAGTACTCTGTCTGACGCAAGTGGGATGGCGCCCAGAGTAAACTATTACAAAGCCATACTAGGACTCCTGTCCTCCACCTCTGAATAGTACTGACAGTTACTGCTGCCCTCTGTCAGGTTCCAGGTTACAGTCTCTGTGACTTGCCCCTTCCGTCCTGCATTGCCGTATCGATGGCTCCCAACTTCGCCTCTGCAACCGTTGAGGTCTTCACCCGTGTACCTGGGCAAGGGTTCTACGTTATACCCCGTAGGTCTGGGTCCCTATTCGAACTCAGCCACCATCTCAATCCGGCCTCCTGAATTAAGAGGCGCCCACTCCCGCGGCAAGGACGCGCCGAACAGGAATTGCCCCAGTGGAGGGCTTCTAACTTAGTTATAAGGCCGCCTATTGTACTCTTTCTATTTCTCTTTTGTTTTGTATTTCCTGTGTGTGCTATAAAGTATTTGTTATGTTATGAAAGAACGGAACTCACAAGTGTTTGATAATAATCTACCGATCATGGTTCGTAAAACAGATGAGTATTTTACAAAAGGGATAGATCTAAAATCATATTAATTTATTCAATCTAGACACGGATAGTGTTCTAAAAAGAGACCAATTTAACATTACTAATGTATCTAATAATTAATACCCGAAACTAGATTTTAATACAAAAGAAATCGTTTCTAAAACTAGCCATTCGTACGTTCCCCGAGACCGACTCCCAACTAATTTGGTTCCAGCTAATTTTGCACTTGCAAATCAACTAAGGCTGACCAAACGATGCGGTGTACTTATATGAAACAGTGGCGAAACCCAGCGGATTAATTGAGAAACGCGACCATTTGGCAAAATTGAATTTTAGTTTAGCATAGTGATGGTATTTGCGCGATGAAATAATGTGCAAATTGCAACCCATGATGAGCTATTTAATAAACATTACATCGTGTATGAAATTGTGTTATTGTTAATGGTCTGCTTCTTTTAAAATTCATTTCAAATAGTACATGTATACCCAAGTGTTTTTGAATATACAGATTCGTTTAACATATTTAAATATTCCGTACTTACATTTTTTTCTGCATACTTCATAACACCGTAACTTGGACACCTTAGAGCCCAATGGTTCATAGGCTGTTACAAAGAAATATCTGTATTAATTTATTCTATTTCAAGCACGGTCCACATCAAACTCAGCAATAAAATCAACAACCAAATTCGTTAAGCCAGTAACCGAGTAATGTAGCTACATGAGAGGGGGTGACCGTGGCGTGTTTCCTGTAATTGGTGGCGAGCGTGCTTTGATCTAGTTTATTCTCGGTGATAGTCAAGAAGTGCAAGTCCCTAAGGTAGCCAGGAAGAAATGCTATTTGTGCAATAAGGCCGCCGATTGTACTTCTCTTGTCACTTTTGTAATTGTTTTTAGTGTTGTGTGTATATGTGCAATAAAGCGTTTTTGTATTGTATTGTATCGTAAGTGCCGTCCAGCACAGAAGGAAACTATAATGTCGATTCTTTTTTATATTTTGCTCATGTCTTAGCTACTTAACATGTTCGCTGGATCTCCATTCCACAGAATTGCTTTCCTTACCAACCAAACTATTTAGATTGACTTATCCATCGTCGTGTTTACCAACTACGCTGCAACTAAAATGCATTCTATATTACTGACATTGATACTCGCTTTAGTATTTACTGAGCAGATTCAGTGAATTTATGGCTATTGGCATCTGCCAGTTCAATATTTGTACCAATAAATAGCGTGGTAAGTGAAATACTTCCATTAAAAATGTTATAAAATAATCTGAATCTTCATTGGTTTCACAATCGCCAACATTAAACTGGCAAGCAATTAAATTCCAATCACTATATTCCAATTTTTATAAAAACAGATGTACGTACACCAGTTTTAACCGCCGTCGTTTATGTCTCCATTAATTAAGGTAAAATTACTGTCGGCATTAATAAATTGATATGTGCTCGGGAATAATTATTCCATTAAAATAAAATGGCTGATAGCTCTAAGGCTGGGACCAACACAAATAGCGGGCCCTTAATTAATCAACCCGCGGCTGAGTGGCGATGCGTCATCATTACCTCTAAGACTTTAGGCGGCGACGATTATTAATTTACACGGGGCTGTCTCGCGGCACTTCCGCTTAACAAGTTATAGGAAACAAAACAGGGCAACAATAACGTTCGCTTCCTGCTTTATTTCAATTAGAATCAACGAATGTAAACAAAGCATAGAATTACAAAACGATGAAAGGAAGGGGTGGCAATGATTGTGACCGTGTCTTAATCGATTTAAGACATGGAATAGATCGTGGGCCAATGTACCTAGTTTGTTGTTTGTGTGACTTTTTTCCTGTTGTAGATTTAGTATCTACGCATTACAGGGGCCGGAAATTATTAATTTATTATTAATTAGTGCTAAAGATGGTCAGAAAAAAGCGGCTGAGCCTACATTACAATGTAAAATGCCTAAAATGAAAATGATGATGTCATAAGTATTACGATTCTAGTTATAGTTTGTGAAGATCATGATGCTAGTGACGACATTTTAGGATATTTTAGATGCTATGTAGTCACTATAGAGTTAGTTCTTGAAACAAACGTTTTTAAACCAATTATAAAAGCGGTTTCCCTAGAGGAAACTTGAATTGAAATGACTGTGAAGGCGGAACAGAGGGAGGCACGCTACACGGTTTTCATCAAAACACTGTCAACTTTTATAATTTCATAAAGTGGGCCATCCATTAAAAATTGTATTGAAACAAATATTCGAGTCAAATATTTATGTATCGTTGAACAAGAATGCGGAGGCGCTCGCTACGAAAACTTTACGCGATACAACTAAGCGATGAATTCGCGAAAGGTAATTTAAGTTGCAGAGAATGCTGATATTTCGTAACTCGAATAATAAGTATAGTTTGCGAGCGAGAGAAGGATTCGCCTTACGACAGCCTTCAGGCGTTGCTTGCCAGTGTTTACTCGAATAATTCTACCCAGAGATGTTTAATTAGCTAAGTTTTTCAGGAATCCACGGAATTGACTGTAAAGCCAGACTTTCAAAGTAATGAATAGCTGAAAACTATGAAAACGCCTGTAAACTCGTTGCTTCGTTTTCTATCCGTGTTAATTCCTATGAGTGCACAGCGCTGCATGAACATTTTTCGTTTGTTCCATTAAAGCTTTACGCGTAATAGATGTAAAAAATATCGATTTTGCTTAACGTATAAAACTGTATCTCACATTCCTGTTCGTTCTTTGTTACAGCAAAATGTACAAGATTAAATAGCCTTATTGCTTGTTGTGAAGATTTAAGAAGATTTATTTTACCCGCCGCAGATTGCGTCACCGCGAGTGACAGATAGAATCAATGTTATCCATTTACCAGTGAGCCCTTTTATGCCGTCTTTCATGTCGACAGCTCACTCGGCTTTTTCATTTCGTCAAAGATCCTTTTTTTAATTGTAAGTCCCTCCCCCCTCCGACCGTCTTTTCGCAACACTAATTGGATTGTTTACGAAACAAAAGCTGGTATTGTTTCTTTTGTTCGACTCGTAGGGCGCTATTGTTCCTACTTGTTTTGGCAGTAGTTGCCCGTATTATTCGAGCCGGATGGTTCCGCTCTATCTTTTGCTTTATATAAAAACCAGTCGAGTGTGCGTCAAACTCTAATTTGGAAAGTTCTTCGAATATGCTTCTATCCTACAGAAGAGATCTCGTCAAATGATTGTCAAAGTAACGTTAGTCTGTTTAAACACTAGTTATAATGAATCCAAACCTCTAATGTAACTGTCAAGAAAAGTCAAAATTATAAAAAGAAATAAAGATTATATTACAATACAATACAATACAAATACACTTTATTGCACCAAAATAAAAAGAAATAATTACAAAAAGTCTCTTAACTAAGTACATGGCAAATGGCGGCCTTATCGCTTAAAGCGATTTCTTCCAGACAACCATATTATATATAATTGAAATAAAGAAAGAAAGATATTATAACTATAGAAAAATTATAGCTTTAGAATGAAGGCAAATTTACCGCTATGAAGATACTTCAAAAGCCATCGCAGATTAAAGAAATTAACTAGCAAAAATTCCTGTCAAGTCGCGCCTATGTGGACAGCCCTAATTAAAGAGGCGTCGTCTACAGGAATATTAAACATTCTGAGTTAGCTTTAAGTACAGGCATGGAACGACACTGGGTGACCGTTTGAATGAGATAGAATAGCACATAAATTGTATTTGATAATTTATATTTGCTAGTTTTCATTTGCTAGCTTGTCTGGGAGTCCTATATTTCAATACCTATATATAATTTAAATAAGTTATTATCAAGATATGAAGATAATTGAAGAATGCATTAGAAAGATTTTTTGAATTACTTTGTAAAGTTAGGGAAGTGTTGGGAACGAAGCTCTACATACTTAAGCAACTGAGTGTAGAGACAAAATTGTAAGTGTGAAGTCGAGTGTAGGTGGCTCGTATAATATAGTGTAAAGTAATTACTGTTGATGGCTGAACTTCTGTGCAGCGGTCACGCTACTCTGTGGCCGTAGTTTAAACTGTCACTGCTCTCACGTTTGGATAAACTACTTTCATAGTTTGTAAAACTTCGATCCTTTTTCGCTTCGTGTTTAAACGTGTAAGTGCTCGCTACGTACGTAAACGTTCCATTCGATCGCTTGAATATTTTAAAAGAACAAACAGTATCGCTTGGAATAGATCTGTTATTTGTCTTCCCTTACATCCGTCTCGAGGGATCCTTGCGTAGGCGTATGTAAGGCTAATTTTAATGCATTTAATTTCCTTGGAACGTTTCCCTCGCCCAATTACTGAGCAAATATTTTTATTTGATAAAACGAACGCCGAATGTTTCATTCATCATGTCTGGTTACGATGGTCGTAACTGACAGACTGTAGCGAGTGCCGTCTCGGAACGGCAGTCTTCCATTTGGGTCGCGGCACTAAAAAGTGCATAATTTTCAGGTCAAACTAACTCTTCAGCACAGAAGCTACTAAGGGTACCTTGGAATAGCAAATGAACTTTTTCCGCCTGAGTGTGTTTCTCGTTTAAACTTTCGTCCGCTGTCAACCTTCTGTCCCGGGAAAGACAATACGTAATCCGCGAACAAACAAATAAACCGTGCGTAGAAAGTTTTTAACAATCGCTTGATAAGGGCGATTCACTGTTCTCGAGTTGCCTACTTTCTTATTTCTTTCGCAAGTGTTCGTAACAGAGTGTTCGAAAAACTTCAACTTTTCTGTCGCTTGCTTACAGAGAAGTATTTCATCATGATGTCATCATCTCTAAAGATGTCTTTTCGTGACGTGAAGCATTTTTTTTTTCAAGCGCAAAATGCGGAACTTTGATTTCTACGCCGTCGGGACTATAAGCGGAACACGCCTCAAGACGCCTAAATATAAATTAATTTGTGTACCTATGTTACAAATCACGATACATAATTACCGTTTCGCGTATCCTTTTCGATGTCTAGAGACCGTTGTGTAACCTCACGCAACTCTAATGCCAAAATAGCAAACACTATTTCAACGGCAGCCATTTTGAAAAACTACGTCTGAAGAACTTGCAGTGGATAGTTTTTCTTTGATATGTAGATCACAGATTTGCAAGTGTAATAAAATTGTCCATATGCAATGTAAGTAAAGTAGTTCACGCTTGAATAACAACAGTGAAGCTAATTCATAGTCAATAGCATAGCCAATAAAAGTAGCGAGAACATATCCATTGTAATAAATGTTATTATTTGTGGATACTGTTCATTATGTCCGGCTTGAACTAAAAGCAGATCAGGATTCATAATTTCAGTTTTGTATGGAATTATAATAAAATAAATCTTATCTGTACTTCGAAATATGGATAAGAAAATAAGGAGTTACTTATCTATTGAATTAAATTTCTAATGCTACTAAACGAATTTTGTTAGAAACTAAAGTAATCAGGTTCTACGCAAACAAACATAGGCCTATCAGAATTTCCTAATCTAGTTTTTGTACTTAAATATTTCTATTTTCCAAGTTTTTTTTTGTGTTTGACAAGGATAAAAGATAAAGTTACTTCTTGTTTTATTGGCAAGGGTAGAATAGGTACTTAAGTATAACTTACTGTCCCGGACTTCGCCAGCGTCGATTTATTGAGGCTGAACACTTTTTGTCCCTGCGTTTCGAACTATGTATATATATATTCCTTCCTTATGGATTTGCGCTTTTATAATATTAGATGGTCTCTCTCTTCCTGGCTCATTCCCATTATACAAAACCGACCCTCCTAATTAATAACATTAGTACTTATGGATAATACCTACTATAGGTGTTCCCTCATCTTAAAGGTATCATGGCGCACAATCGTCGCTTCTTATGGGGTTATTAATAGCTAAGATTATTGCTAAGCCTCGCGCCTTCGAACACCCTATAACTAGCGGAGTTGTTTTCGCATTCCCCCTAGCGCCACTTTGTTGTGTTGTGCTGTATTAACGGATTGGATCGACCTACTTCCCCCAGTTATCACTGAGTTATGGTAGTTTTACATCTCCACTAAGAATAGTTCGTGTCTACGGACCACTCCACAGGATTGTCCTCGTAAATCTAGATAGACGAAATAAATGTCCGATCCGAGTTTATGGAAGGATTTGTGGTGTTTCATGGGAGAAGCTCGTATTGAAATTGTTCGGTAACTCAAGAGGATCAACACTGGTATTAGGGTTCATGTCCTCTTTAATATGATTGCTATCGGTAGGAGTGGGGTCTACGATAGCGTCCCCTCCGGTTCATTGAGAGGCCAGTGCCCAGCAGTGGGACGTACGTGGGGAACTGTCTCTGTTTAATGTTTTTTTTTTGTATTACGCTGCATGATGTCGATAACCTTTTCGACAGACAGAAGTCAACGGAATATTACGAAATTCACTCGTAACTGTGTGTTCAACTACGAACCGGCAATGGAGCATAGTAGTATCGCTTGAGTATTAGGTATAGACACTGTGCCCAGGGTAATTATTATAAACTATTCATAAAGGTACTTAGTATAAACTGTGATGGGCTCGTTGCGGTTATCTAGCTACATTAAACAGAAAAGACTTAGATATAAACAGAGCTGACATTAAAAATGTCGGTAATAAAGTTAAATATTTCCATTTATAATGAAGTAAAAGGCGGTGTACATTTAAAAGGGAGTCGTTTCATTAAGTTAAAATTACGCAACTCAGAAGATTACTTCCAGCGAGGTTCTGTGACAGAGGTAAATAGCCGTAACCCAAGACAACAATTTTTTTAAGGTACCAAAAATTAGTAACGCGTCTCGCGGGCTTTACGTGACACGGGACCGGAGTTTTTAATTTCTCAAAGTGTCATTAAAACTGAAACGGTACTTTGTATACGCTCTTGATACCCTCGCTCCTTGTCCCGCGAGATGCATTAGCAAATTTCATATTTAGGACTTATTTTCACGCTTGTGAGTAAATTCACATGTGTCCTTATCATACAAATACAGAGTTATATTCAGTCCTACTTATACTTTCAGCGATAAATGATTTCTTAATTGACCTTGTTACATTTTGTTTTATAGCACTTGAGGGTCGTATTTTCTACAATCATAATAAAATACCGAGAAACAAGTAACCGTACAATTTGCTACTTTTCTTAAGCTGGTGATTTCTTAGTAAAGAGTAATCTAAAATACCGGAGAGTGGAAAGTAGGGGTACCTTCTGAAGGTCGCGGGAAGACGATGAGTAACCAGAGAATCCTACCACTGGTTATAAACGTATTTTACATTATTAATATGGAAGTAAGAAGTGTAGGGGCTTTAACCAAATTACAGACAGTTATGACAATCGACAGTGAAATTATAAAAATATACAGGATTGACATGTCACCTAATGTTACTCCCATATTTTTTTTCACTGTCACTGTCAATTGTTATAATCGTTTGCAACTTGCCTAAGACCCTTGGTAGGCATTAGTTGTTGGTTTTTGTCAAATAAGTAAATAGGTACTATCCAAATATACAGTAAGTGACGGCAAGAATAAAATAGTGTTGGGTAGAAAGCAGCCTCGGTATCACGCATGGCCGCCGCCGCCGGTCGCCAGTCGCCGCGACTCGCGACTTGTTGACGGCGTAAATTAAATTTTTATCGCCATGCACACCCCATAAAGCAGCCGACAACGCTTTATATTATTTTTATTCGCTTTGTTTTTGCACTTTGAAGTTCTGTCGTCAGCCTTTTAAACATAAAAGCTATTATGCCCGAGGGATCCAAGCTGTGGTTATATGTTTAATTGTGAAAAAGAAATATTTTGTTTGCAAAGTGAAAAATAAGGCTAAACTTTTGTAGTCGTTTTGTGTTAGGAGAATAATAAAGCGAAATTGAATTGAACTGTATTTAGTTTAGTTTTATATACATTTCACTTTAATGTCGGTTAAACAAAACAATATCATTTAGACCTTAGCATTCCGCCCGCGACTTTGTCCATCCACGTAGGAGGTGATTTCCGGGATAAAAGCTAACCTATGCTCTTCTCTAAGTAAAAACCGGCCTTGTCAAATCTTCAGGTTAGGTAAACGGACCCTGTGCGAAACGGGATCATGCTAGGGGGGATGATGTTTTACTAGGTCTCAAACTATCTCTATACCAAACGTTTAACGTCGTTTTGTTTTGTATTTCCTGTTTGTGCCATAAAGTATTTGTTATGTTATGTCTACAATGGTGACAGGATGAATTACTTTCGCATTTCTAATATTACTATAAATATTATACCTACCCTTTATATTATGAGACCCCGACCCGTTTAGAAGTTAATGTAATATAAGTGATCGTCATTAAAACTTATTAACAAAGTTTCAGATATTCAAGCTTAGTTCAAAGAACAGAACTTTTGATTATGTAAATAATAGCCCGTTCAGCCCGTTGTCATATTAAATTTCTATGCTGTAGTTCTAAGTAAGCACCTTGTCATTTGTAGTAGTGTGTGTCTGTACTTTAAAAAACCAGTTAAATGCGAGAACGACTCGCGCATTGAAAGTTCCGTATAAACAGCCGACTTTACCATTGAGACGCTAAAGGTCCCGTGACATGGCTAATGTAACGACTACATGTTACTTTAATGAATAGCCGGGACCAACTGCTTAAAATACCCTCCGAAGCGCAGGGCCATCTTACTTACGGACAATCGGATGATCACCCTGATTATTGTGATATGTCCCCACCAACATTTGAACTTGGAATCTCCAGATCGTGAGCCCAACGCTCAAACACTGGACCACAGAGGCCGTTAATCCCATGTAACATTCTAAAATATAACAATAAGCAGTGGGTGTGGCTACTAACGAGGTATGGTAAACAAATGACTCGCACCGTACCACAGCCATGACTGTGAGCGGTAACTGAATCTCGGCAGCACTAAATCAATTCATAATAAGCTCTCGTGCAAATTGATTCGCATATTGTGCGCGCGAGCGCTAGTTATCACGATAATGAATATTGTTATGCAACGAGGTGATAGGCAGCTTACTTTGTTTTGAATGTAGACTTGGTTTATCTTTAAAAGATAAAATTAAATAGATGTTTCGATTATTTTGTCATGGTTTCGTGTGAAGTCTTGCAAATACCGACAATTTTCCTTTGGGGTCGACAGATAGCGAGATAGCGCGCCACAAACAGACTACGCAATAAGTATGTATATTCATAATACCTATCATCAGTCATTTACATTTTCTAAGAATTCATATTTGTGTATTTTACTACATTTACTTAGTGACATTTAAGTATTTATGTATAAATTTTTGTGATAATAATTACTACACAATCCAGGAAATACAAAACAAACGAGAAAGAATAAGTATAATTGGCGGCCTTATTGCTTCAAGAAACTTTTCATACATACAACATTGAATTGACATTTCTCAGAATAATCCAAGCGTATTCAACCTCTTCTGAAATGTGCCAATATACCACATTGGTAGAGCAAGCACATGCCACCTTCGTTTTTAAACGGAGACCCATGCTCCGTAATGGGAAGTCACACTAAGACAGCCGATACATTACCCTACCTCTTCAAAATCCTTAAAATACTAAAGCATATACCTGTTTCAACAGGATTTTGAACTTAGCCGCGTTAAACTGTCGTCTCAGTCGAGCGCGCTTGACGCATCGGTTTGGTCACGGTCACCGCGCGATTGGTAACAATTTGCACCGATCGCGAGATTTATCGGGCCCAAATGAAATCCTCCCCGCCCTAATGCTCTCATTGCCAGGATTCGGTTGGAAAGTGAAACGAATCTCAGCGGTGATGGGAGAAAATACGAGGGTCGGAGGTAACAATGTAGCTGAATGCTATCAACAAGAGTTGTGTTCAAATTCAAAAATATCTATTCAGTTAGTAACATAGTTACAATTTTGGTGTGTTTTATGGTCAAGGGCATAGACGTTTTAAGTCTTAATTATATTGCTGATTTATAAATGATTTTTTTTAGGATTTACACTTAGCATTTAACAAAAACAATCTTTCTTTCTTTCATTTGAAGAAATTTTATTTGAAAGACCTCAGAAGCATTTTGTTTCTCTTCAAACTCATACATTAAAAATAATACATGTTTAGGAAGACTGTTTTCTGATGTGCAATACAATGGCTAGATAATAATTTATATATGACAAGAACTAACTACTAAACTATTATATAGTAATATTTTCAGAATAGGTAACCCTTTTTCTCCGTATTATTCCAGTGTCTTCTGAGTATTCTTGCAGTGTGCTTCTGAACTTATTACTGTCACCGCAATATAATAGTTGAAGAACGCATTTAAATTTTAAAGAACTCCTAAGATAGTTTTAAGTTTATTCCTTCAAAATTCTTAAGAAAGTAATCCACCAAGTTAGTTGGAAAGAAAATGGCAAGTTGCAGTAGAAGACAGACACACAGAACCGAGGAGAAAGTTCAATAAAGTTCCTTACAAGGTGTTAAGAGACACGGTTTTGTTAGTAAAAAGAATAATACGAGTAACGCTACGATGACAGAATGTTAGTACATAACAGATGTTGTGAGCAAAGTTTCGGTCGAAATATGCTGTAGCTAGAGTTAACATATATCGATTAATAAAAGAACACGTGACATACATCTTCAGTGTCACGGGTTTGAATCCCGGCTCGAGCTATAAACCATTAAATTCGGTTTTGTGAGTTTGGATCATTGATATTGAGAATTGATTATGTGGTTACCAGGATTTGTGCCTGATTAATGGCAATATTACATGGCCTCTATTACCTAAACATAGCTAGCGAGGAGTGGGTGAACTAATTACACCTCTGCCTACCCCGTCGGGGATACAGGCGTGATGCTATGTTATCTTGTAACGTAACTAACAGACTGCTTATAATAGGCGCCACGTATCTCATAATACATCGTTAATAGGCTCTACTGCGCGCCTCTAAGATGCCTATTAATCGCTACTGCTGAATCTTTATAACGCTTCTCAGTACAATAATCTACTGCGATGGAGCCAAGGAACAGACAATTTCTACACTAAAGACCACTTTATAGTGAGGTATAACATTCTAGTATCATCATAATAATATGCTGCACAAATAAAGCGATTTTCAATTTACAAATGAAGCTCACAAGTTGTACTGTGCTTACGTTTGTGGAAACGTCGAGTATTTGTTTAAAGCAAAATGAAACTGTAGCATTTCCCAACATACTCGTAATATGAATAACCTATGAGCAATAAAATGCGATGCAAAACGTCCTAAAATTCACAGAAACTCTGTGTTTTAAGTCCTACATCAAATTTGTATTAATAAAGTGTTCTGTCTACGTGGAATTACAAATTTAAACATCCAGTAGCTCTGGCTGGCAGATTCCAGGGGTGTTCCCAGCGGGCGGACCTCAAAACTCCACTTTTTTACTTCAGTAATAAAAGCTTTGTTACCTCACAAAGGGACGTTTTCTTTGTCATTGTGCTGCAATGTTAGTTTAGTATGGAAATACAAAGTAGCGGCCGCCATTCTTCATCGACTGTCGCGGACAAGTTGGTCTTTATGACCGCCGGGGACAGCGGTGCGTTGATATTGATGTGGAAACTTGCTGGATTAAATTAATTTGGTTTCTTACGATGTTTTTGGGGTTTGTTTGTTCATTCACCGTATAAGTTCTTACGTTAAACTATTGCTCTATGAAAATACAGTATTAAATTGCTTACATAGATGTACATATATAAACTCTATGTAGGTATAACATCTATTTCGATCCTGTACACTTTTCCTGCTTCCACCACATTCATCAATCGTTGAGAGTATTGAGCATTACTTAATAATACATTGTTTAATTTCTATATTAATAACACAAGACGACTTGACCCTGGGCCTTGGCCAAGTTTAAAACTATTATGATAATCGACTTTTTTTGACGTAAGTTATTGTAGATTTGCCGCAAATGGCATTTTTAACTACATGGCCGGACCAATGGGGAGCGCTGACGGGTCTAACCCGGTAGAAAATTTGGCCTGAACCGTGCTTATAATTGAGCGCGAACCCTGGCTCAGGGTGTAGTCTAAGAGGATATATTTAAAAGATTTAATCGATCCTAGCGGGTCGATAGCGCTGAATGAGTCGACCATGCCAGCGGGGTCGGCATCGGGGTTTTGATGTGTTTATTGTCGCGAGCTGAACAATCGACAGTGACAGTAATAAAATGTAAAGGCTAATCCCATAAGGTGGCACAACGTGACGTGACAACCCCATATATACAACACATAATTATGTTTGTGACATGTCTGTTCTTCACATAGACCTCGTATAACAAATAGACAAGACAAGCGCAAGTTGTTACGATTATTCCTAATCTACTTTTTTTACATTCGTTTTTTTTTTCAACCACTATTAAGGTGTATCAAACACTCATAATTCGTCTACAATCTTGAACAAATTAAATAACAAAGCGTAGCAAAAGTCGTGTAGCTTACTTTTATGACGTGAAACATTTCAAGCCATTACCAATTAAGATAAGGGCGAAACTAAAAGCGGCGCATTAAGAATATTACGACGACACCGTACAACAAATGGACCTCTATTTTCACGAGTAAAATTCATGCTTAAAACGTAGGACAATTACGTCTGTTATAATTACTTTGCTAGATTTTAGGGTTGAATAGTTTAATCAAACTGATATTTATTTGAAGTCACTGTGGTCCTGTGTTTCACCGGCATACTTCTCAAACGGGGAGCGCCGGTTCGAACCCCGGTAGCAGACTTGCACCAATGAGTTATTAATTTATCTGGTGGCTCGAACATTACAGACGACGATGCGGTCGACCTATCTTCGGTCTACCAGAAAGCTCGGTGAGGCGTGGGTAGTTAGTTCATCTTGCAATGGATGTGCCTCTGACTACCCCAATTGGGATATAGTCATGAGCTTATGTTATGTTGTATCTGTCTGTCATAGAATACTAGCTTTTACCCGCGAAAAGTCCCATAAAATTTTAGACCCTCTGAAGGGGTTGGGGCAGATTTGAAAAAAAATGATGCACGATTTTTTGTTAGTCACAAGTAGTGCGCATACCAATTTTAGCTTTCTACTTTGAAAATTGCGGAATGCTCTATACAAACTTTCACCAAACTTTCACGTTAGAGAGTAATAATAATAGCCTAAATCACTTCATCTATCTCCAATTTAAAAAAAAACACGTCAATTCGTCGCTTCGCTTTGTCATGAAAGACGGACAAACAAACAAACAGACACACACATAATACACTTTCGCATTTATAATATTAGTATGGATTTCTTCACTTCTTCAATCGTGCGAGTTGTGAAGTCGATCAGGGACCTCTCTGTTTGTCAGGATTATTATTGAGCCGCCAGAGGCCCCTGACATGGCTCGCATAACGACTACGTATGAATAATTACAATTTATCATTTTAATTAGGTAGATATTGTTGTTTTCATGTTAATAGTATAAGGGCTGCCTGGTTAAATGCCTTATACTACGAATACAGCGGAAATACCTACGTTAAGTCGTCCTAAAGGACGGCTACTTCTACGAAATTCCATTAACAAATAAACTGCTCAACCTTCGCAAAATAAATCTGCCAACAAAACCGCGTTGTTTATGTCGAGGCTGAAAAGAAAATTGTTGTAAATCCTCAAATATTTAAAGAGATTATTATTGTAAGCGTACGTTTAAGTGAAGTAAAATAAATAAAGTCCGTTTGTTGCGGCGCGCGCACCTGCGCCGGGGACGGGCGAACGGCCACCGAGCGACGCCACATATATCATCACCTGATACTACTTGAAATATGGACTCCACGGCTTTCCAAGGCACCCGATACAAAAGTATATTCCCTAAATTACCGCCTCCTTTGTTTCTTATCGAGAACTTGTTATAACAACAGTATTTCCTACATACAGCGTTTTTCGCTCGACATTTTCACATTTTCGTCGCTAGCAAAATTCGGTTATCAACGTTCGGTCTAAGTACCTATGTGAAGCTTTAAACCGCAATAGCGAGTGTTAGAGTATGGACTATAGTAAAAAAAAAATAATAAAAAAAAAATGTTTATTTCTTTATCTTAGTTATTTTACATTATCAGGTGCACGGAGGCTCCATTTAAGCAACGATTTTTTGCTTGTGATAGGAAACTCCGCTCTGCTATAACTAGATTTACATTATTATTTAACTAGGCTACAGTTATTAAGTAAAACTAAGTACGTCGTCTTTACAAATCAAGAGGTATCATAAGTGTAAGTACTAGTTTTAATTTAAGGGGTACAAAGTTTCACATAGAGGCCGTAATAACGCTAAGGTACTAAGCGAATTTTATTTATACCTACAGTTTGCAGTGTGCGTGTGTACGTGTGTACGTGTGTACGTGTGTGCGTGTGTGTGTGTGTGTGTGTGTGCGTGTGCGTGTGCGTGTGCGTGTGCGTGTGCGTGTGTGTGTGTGTGTGTGTGTGTGAGAGAGAGTGAGTGTGTGTGTTTTTATGTGGGTATGAAAAAAATATAGTGGCGCGATAAAAAGTGTCCTGTGAATAGATAAAATCGAACATTTTATAGACTTTTACAATGTCGAAATCCAATTTTCAACTAGCAGTTTCATGTAGGTAACCGTGAACTAGCCGACTGGGCTACCAAGCCCAGTTGGAAGAAGGCTTCTCTCACACTGTGAGGCCGGCGCTTGTTCAAATCCAGCACGGGTCTAAAATAGATTTTTGAATTCATGTTTCGATCACACATGTTTGATCATACAATGAAAACATCGTAAGAAAATACACATTCCCGAGAAATGCGTTTCAGAGGTAGGTGACCTAACGTCTACTGGTTTTCTTTTTGCGGGTTGGAAGATCAGAAATACAGTCACTTCCTAAAACACAGGGCCTGCCAAATTTGCTGGTTGAGTGAGCGGACTCCGTTAAAACGGGATAAGGCTAGGGATGATGAGTGTCGTCTTTTGACATTCTGCATGCAGTAGAGCAGCGTTGTAGAGTCCTTTTCTGAACTTCACAAAACATTTTAGTTCCACACTCAACTTTCATTACACTATCGAAACCCCAAACAGGTAAAATTTTATTCAGAAACAACGACCGCAAAGGACAAATATGGTCCCTTCATAACTTCACAATTAGTTGTGATTATAAAATTTGAGTGCCACTGATAAAGCGGTCCCTAACATAAAGTGTGGGAGAGTACGTGCCGTAGCCAGAGGTGGACAACAATTTGAAGGTGGTTCTCAGATAACGGAGGTAGTTTTAAAACTAGACTCGCAATATTTCACCACTATCAGGATTATCCTGCTTCCTTACGGACTATAGACTACCTGGCTTTGAACTATTGCTCGTATTTTTGCGAATTCTTTGTCTTTGTAACCAACTTCGATAGTCGGTTTTAGTTTAGTCTCTACGGTTTAGTTTCCTTGCTTTTAACAAGTGCAATAAGATTTTTTGGAATAAAGACAACTTATTTATTGTTTGTTATCAATGTCACTTCTCTTCTTAATAATTTGAGGTGAGACTATTATGTCGATAGTTATCTATAGCTAGTAATTTTTGCAAGTAGTTTAAAATAGATGTCAACCCACCAAATTTTACAGCAAAAAATGTTTACAGTACTATAAAAATAAATATTGAATCAGTGACCGTTCATTCTGACGGTCACTTACTTCCAGGTCATTGCCCTCTTCAAAATTAATTTCCAATTTCGCTTCATCGCAGTCTCAATATTTTTTCACTAGCACGAAGCGACCATTTTACTGAGTCCACACACTTAATACGTGATTGTTTGTCCACGTGGCACCTCGGTACAAAGGACAAGCGATTATTATTCAGGTCAAAGGGAATGTGGAGCGAACATTAGCACCCATCGTGTAGTGTGTAAAACATTCACACGACTTGCGCGGTGCTCTGGATGACCACCCTTAGTTGGATGACCTGTTTATTTTTACGCATGAAGGCTTTTTAAAAGTTATAAAATGACTGGGGGGAAAATGCTATATATTCCAACAAAAACATTTTCATGTAAAATATTGCCAGATCTCATGTAGAGCCAAGCTTCTTAATTCTACATGCCCTAACTAAGTATACGAGTAGATTCCTCTGATCATTTTTTACTATGACTCCAAACGTATATGACCATTAGTTTGTCATAATTGGATTTTAAAAATCTCGATTTCCCATACATTTTGTAAAGAAATAAAATATGTCCGTTGGCAAAAAAGTGTTATAAGCGTGTTACAAAGAACCGTTTGAATATTTATTACTATGGTGCCAATCATCTAATAAAATCATTTTGACGTTTATTTTCTGTTTTGTCTAATGTGTGAAAATGCCAGCAAGAGATAAAAATACGTCCAACTTATTGAGTAGCTGCTTCTAAATGTTTTTCACTATTACACTAAACATCTACGACCATTATTTTGACTTTTATTGGAAGTATTAGTTCAAATGTGAAAGTGCCGGCCAGCAAAAAGCCATGTCGAGACTATCAAGCAGTAGCAACTACTCGATAGCAACTCTCGATAGGTCGGCAATATCAAATAAATACGGTAATTGTTTTTAATTTATTATTATTTCATCACGTATCGACCCGATCAAAATAGTTGACTAAGTATCCTAAAGCGCGTGAATCTTTATGCTGACAATGACAAAATTGAAGCCAATAGTTTTGGTATTTGAAATTTCTAGTTCAAAAATAGATTGCAAACAGTATGGTAGCTGATTGTCAGTCCATGTAGATACCAGTATATCGTTTGGAAGAGGATGTAATTCCGTAATCGGATTATCTCTTTGGATGTAAAGCTGAATGTTCTGATTTTCCTTCACTCCCAATCTAGAAGAAAAGTCCCCAAAGTACCTACTCGGATTTAAAAAGTCGTATATGAACTTCACATTGCTCGAAATTATAAATAACAAATGCATGTTTCCACAGAATATTGCTAAAAATATCTCTAACATAAAGTAGTAAGTGTTCTAAAATTAATAGTGAAATAGAACCAAATGTGCGTTTATCAATAATTTTGCGATGTTATTCTGGCTACAAACTCAAACCACGGCCCAGCAGAGCCGCTTCTCGTATTACATTCTTAATTAGTCCGGAGATAATGAATATCAAATATAAACCAATAAATTGTTTCTTTGGGCGTTGTAGCCTACCTAGGCTTAGGCCGTATCTATAACCCAACAGCTGTTGTTTGTCAGTAGCTAACTATCAATATTAAAACTTTTGTTGGATGGTCATTCGTTTACGCAATTTCCTAATCAAATAAGTAGTTTAAGTGGTCAGTCAATTACAAACTTATAAAAAAACACAAGCAAACAACTTCATAAAATGCCTGTCTGCTATACATAGTCATGTCAGAGACCTTTGGCGACTTAAAGTAATTCAGTCATTAGGGTTGAAAAGGACGGAAGATTTCACAACTCGTATGAGAGAAGAAGGGACTAAGATCGTGAAGAGTGTGTCTGTGAAAAATCCAGATTAAAACTCAGGTCTAAGTAGGTACATATATCCATACCGACGGTGCCGCGATAAGAAAATCGTCTTGTAGAGATTGGTTCAGAGTTTTTTAGGAAATTTGAGCGCAAGATAAGAGTCTGTCCCAGATGAGAATTTGATATGATAGAAGTCGACAAGATGCGATGTCTTGATAAGTTGGTGTACCTTATTTTTCGTGTATTTAGTATCAATTCATTTTCACGTAAATACGATAGTCAGTTCGTTTGTTTGATTGCTACCCTTTAACTACTTATCGGATTATCATGAAATTATGCATGTTGTTATAATGGCGTCGACTGTATTTCTTTTAGCTCATTTACATAAAAAGTTTGAGTACTTATAAAAGTTGTTAAAAGCAATATCATAAAAGGCAATTGTGAAAGCATCCTACCCAAAGTCGGAGGTCCAAATAGTTGAGTGTTGTTTAATACAGCCACGGGAGAGAGCGTTCGACCGCCTAATTTGGCCAAACTATCGCAATTTTGACCGGCAGTAATTGAAACGCAAAGGTGAACTGGAATTGTAATAGTTCCCAAATTGAGATTTGTTCCGGCAACTATGTTTGTTTATAGCGAATTTAATTGCTGTAATAGCGGGCTCCGACGCCCTAAACGGTCAAAGTTATTTGGTTAGGATTGCGAGATAAACCCAAACCCTCTTCTATTGTGTTATCTATGTCTATTATTTCATATAAAAGGTCAAATCCCTATAATTTTTGCGTCTATGTGAACTAATACGCCTAGGGACCGAGGTGATACTAGCACGTGGGACACTAAGTTTTATTTTATACGCAGCTTGTCCCTACATTTAATCATAAAATGTAAAAAAGAAACAAAAATAATTATTTCAGGTATATCGAATATATAATCATTCGTGTATTTACATGATTTGTTTTGTTATATAAGTATTTTGATATAAAGTAAAAATATATTATTATCAGATAAAAATGTTTCTCCGCATATATTCGTCAATATACAGATAGTTATTTCTAATTCAATATATTTTTCGCTTCTCAAAATATTACGTTTCATTAGTATTTTTCCATTATTATGATAATTTACAAAGTTACCTATTACATTAACGAGGTAGGATAACGATATCAGAACATCATTAATATCATGGACAAACAATATCTGTGAAAAGCATAGTTGGCGAAAATGATCTGGGTTTAATTAACAGTGGAATTCATTGGAAGCCTCAACACCAAAACAATTCCGAAGTGAAATTTAACAAAATTTAATTATGAAACGAAGATCCGTTTTGTTTCAGAGCAATGATTGCGATGGTGAAGTTGTGGTGAGGGGGGCGATCTCTCTCGAGTTTCTACTTAAAACGCTTTGATACCTCCTTCATTTAAACGTCAAAGTCTGTCTTTACGGTTTGTTTCAATTTATTAAACGGGTGAAGTTTGGCACGCGTCGTGTATACTCCAGAAGTGTGAGAGACTGTCTCCCGCGACACGGTATCAACTCTGTAATTTAAACCTGGTAAATACTTACCCTGCCTCTCTCAGTCACTCTTCAAAGCAAAGATACATTTCAACAGTCTTAATTATGTTTTCAATAGACATAATTAGTCCGAAGAGGATGATTTGTGAATAGTTGTCTCCGTTGCTAAAGATGAATCAATATTGAGGATTTTTTACGACAAGTGATATATTTAACATTTACGGAATGTATACTACACATCATGATTACTTCATCATAATTTTGTCTGTCCATCAAAATTATCAAGTATCTAGCGGAGGCAGCCCCTCGCCTTATACTTTCAGTCTCTAGTTGTCAGGGCAACGGGCGACACTTGCCCTGACAACTAGAAAATGAAAGTATGAGGCCAGGGGCAGTATCAGATACATTCTGAACAATAGACTCTGAACTTCAATACAGTATTTTACCTCTGAAATTCTTTACGCACAAGCCAACGACTAGGTTCCTCTAGGGTCAAGAACACTTTTTTGATTTTATGGGCAGATTTTATGGGTTCCCTGGTCTAGTAGTAAGAGCGTTGGCTCTCGATCTGAAAGATTTTAGATTTCCAGTAGCATTATCTCAAATATTGTTAGAACATTGGAAGCTAATCACCCGATAGTCTGAAAATAAAATGATACGCCGGAGGGCACGTTATGCAATCGGTTCAAGCTACTAAATTTACTGAATTAAGTATGTAGTCGTTACGTGCGTCTATTCAGGCACGACAGGTCAATATTAACCCATCAGGGTTACTGGTATCAACCAGGCACACGGGAGAAGACGGACTTTAATAATAGGCGCTGCTGCATGTGTTTTTTGTGGATTTGACACTGCTTAGTGCCTAACCTGATGGTCGGTATCATATCAAGGATTAGTCGACATTATATCAAGTCACCATAATTCAATTCAACTTCTATCTTGATACGTCACTAGACTGGAAAAGCAATTAACCTTCCACAGAATCTTTGCTAATTTGAAAAGTATAAACTTAAATTGTAAAACCTTGAGTTTTCCAACTACAAGTCAAGTATAATGTAGTGAGAACTTGTTCGTAGTAAACGACACTGAAGGATCACCTCCAACAAGTTACTAAAGCAGTAGCAAGACTTAATTGACTCGAACATTGTATAGACAGCGGGAAGGTAATTCCCGTCGCTCGATAGGAGCCCTCACTTCCTTAAACAAAGTGGTGGAAAGCAAACAGCTCCAGATTAAAGCCTTAAACGATATGAAGCGATAACGTGCCGCAGCCAAGATTATTGCACTTCGGAACACGCTTCGATGAAATCGCTTGCAACCTGCCTGTACTTACAATGTAAGAACATTGTGCCACACAATTACTCTAGACTAAGGAAAGAATTTCGCTGTAGTTGGGAACTCAGGTAAATGCAGAGAGACTGTTGTAACGTGTCTTGAAAGGTATTCATTTCATAGGCGCTCATATAAACGGGGAACGCTTTGGGACTTTTATGTTAATACTATATTCCAATTGGAGTAGTCAGAGCTGTACATCCATCACAAGATGAATTAAGTACCCAAACCTCACCAAGTTACGTTAGACCAACGTTATAGGTGTGATGAGGCACATCGTCCAATTCGTCCACCATCTATTAAACGATCGATCTTTGAATCGATCGTATAAATGTATTAGGCATTAAGAAGAGAGGGGAAACAGAACCGGGAGAATTGCTACGTATATAATGGCAACTCTCCGCTCCCCACTAGCGGCTGAGCTAGGTTTACCTCACCCCCTCGGTCTTCCTTTTGTCTTTAATCGTGTGGGCGTCAGACGTCACACACACGTCAGGTACGCGTGTACGATAACATCAATGTATAGTTTCTATGTAAAAAGAGGTTTTTTTTATGAATAAAACGTAGTTTCGAGAAAAAGCGATTTGGTAGTTCGTAGTGTAGAGAGATTTCTAAGCATGTAACCAAAATATTATTGTTCTACTAAGTAGTTGGCAGAGAAAATATTAGTTATAACTTTGTAAGCATATCACAACTTTCAATTTAACACCGTTTTTGGGTTGTTACAGTAATGGATATTGTGTGCGATATAAGTCGCAAATAGGTTACTAAATTGACCCTCAAGTTAGAGATACTTATTTATTACTTAAATTAAGATAAAAGATTTCTATCTTCAACGTCACCAATTTATCAGTTTCCAGTTGTCGCCTTTGATCTTTCACAAGTCCTTGTATCAAAGCTAGTAATGCCCTAGAACGAAAATTGACGGCGAAATTGATCGTAACAACAGACGGAAATAAAACATGAAACGAATTAATTAAAACGATATCCTTATAGAATTTTCACTTGCCGTCCATCTCATAATTGGTATTAATTTCAAAAGACATTAGTCGGATGCTTTGTTTGCGGCGTTTCACCGAGATTTTGCTCGGCTTTTAGCAAGCGGCGCCGTTTTAATTTTCCGGCAATTTGGATAAAAATATAAAATGCTCAGCGTCAATATAAATAGCAGTCTTTAGCTGACTTTAAACCTGAGAATAATGACTGAGGGCATAGTAAAGTATTCAAGCTTGAGTCTGCGACGTAATAAGTGCTCTCTTTAAGGTTAAAATGTGTTAAATAAGAATTATAAAAGGTCTTTCTCAGAAATTCTCATTTTGAATTACGTGAACGGAATCTCAAGAAAACTTCGACTTCCTTTCAAAGTTATAAGCTTGTTTCCATTGTGTCTATTCTTTGGTTATTCGACTGTTATCTTTAGTTGAGACTCCCGATGTTCCATATCTCAGGTATCTACAGCTTAGCAGATTATCGAGCTGTGAAAGTAGTATTAAAGTCTTATAGCCGAGTTATACGTATCTTTACCTGAATAAACATTTATCTAATTATCGTACTGAATAACGATCACGAACTTAACCATTTGTTTTGAATGTTTACTTTGATCTATTATTTATTTGCTTAGATGTCAGAATAAGTTGAAAATTACCTATAGTAAGTCGATCCCGAGGCATTCTTCCAAGCAAGGCGACGATAATACACCTTAGTGAAAAGTGAGTTTTTGAATAATCGCGTTTGGGTGTGATATTTATTAACTAAACCTCACAATATACACATCAGTTTCAATTCTGCTCAAAGGACGATGAGTTAAAACGTCCCCCTCCATCAACAGATTCCAGACATATCTAATTCGTCTTAGTGAGTTGATATTTTTGTTCTATGGCGACTTTCTCGAAGAATGCGGGGTATAGCCGGAATTCGGGTTTTTAAGTACAATTTTGGGTATTGCCTGGTACCACATTGTTTCAACCAATTTCGATTTTTGATAAACCTTTTTTTATTTTATTTTTAAACCCCATGGAATTTAAAGTTAGAACGAATTGGTAATCTTTTAGATAATACTAATAATAATTAAAAAGTTTATTTAGGTAAAACCTACGACACACATACATTTACAACATTAAAACATACACACGTTAATATTACAAATACAAATATTATTAGATAGATACACATGAAATACAATAAATTACCTGTTGGAAGGGGGACGGATCTCATACAGTTATGGTCATGGTCGTTTGTTGTCTCAATTTTACTTGGATATAAAAAATAAACGCGCTTACGTGATATTAACCATAAGGCGACGATATCGAATACGAGTGCTTGAGTGACGTATAAATTCAGTTATTAAACGGGTGTTTCGTTCCATTTGTGTCGTTGTTCAGATCGGGATTGCCAATTGCTGTCGTTGTACGGACTTAATTAAATTCAGTTTGTGATAACTCGGTTCACTACAAATTGAAAATAACGATTTAAATAAATTATTTTATACGCGGTTCTTATTCTCCGTTGCCAAAAAAGTCACTAACTTCTTCATAACTAACGTAACTTCTTTATATTATTTATGGCATTAGGTAAAATATTGGCAGGAGCTACTACTTACAGGTTTATAAAGTTGTGTATTGTAATGTTACGGAAAACACTGGCGAGTATTCATTCTCATATAATAAATAAAAATAAAAGTTGAAAAACTAAAACCCGTCTACGGAAAAAAAGGCGCTCTGAAAAAGTATGAAACAAGAAATATTTTCTCTGACATTCTTCCGAATAGTGATGTTTAGGAGATGATTAACAAACTCTTAGAACAGATTGGCATTTGGCAAAGTTTCATTTTCATTTATATTATTCTGGGGTCTTATTTAAGATAACGTGCTTCCATTATGAGTTTTACGCAATATCTGAAGATAGAACCTATCCGGAGCATGTCTTGAGCTGAGCAGTTGTTATAAATTAAACGTAATTATCGCGTAAATACAAGCAAACCCGCTAGTAAATGCTTATAATATGTACATATTTGAAATGTGCACATTAAGTCCTTTCATTTGATACCCAACACACTACCATTAGAAAAAAACATTTTTCGCCCTTTTGACGTCCTCTAGATGGCGCCATATTGAATTTAGCGTGACGTCACATAGCATATAACCCCCGGGTAAAAATAAGCCAACAAAACGCACCATTGTCATGCGTCTACTTAAAACAAACAAAACACCCCACGTCACTATATTGTCATACCGCTCGGCGCCGGCGCTTGCAAAGTTTCAACAATAATCAAACTTATGTAAATTCTGTGTTATTGCCGCAAATGTAAGTACCTTTACTATCTCCATGGGCCTTAGCCAAGTTCCAAACGATTACGATAATTGTCAGAAACAGAGATTAAAATATATAGCATTGATACGTAGATATTTATCATTGTCACTGACGATTTTAATAATCTTTAGTATATAACCTAACTGTTAGGTTACTTATTTATAGTATGACATACTTACGGAAACTAAAAAAACTAATTGATTTTAGGTAAGTGGACGCCTAGCTAGAGGAAAATTCAGTTAAAATCTGCGTACGTATAGAAAAGCAATAATAATAAAATTTATTTGCACAAAAATACATTTCATAACTGTTTTAAGATCTTATTACAAACTAAGTGCGCAATGCGTATATGTTTCAGCTAGGTGTCTAAAATAGACTCAAACCTGTGCTATAGGCATCAGGTACCATCTTAGTGTTCTAATGTGGCGTCCTCTAATAATAAATACTTTCTTTCTTTCTAATAAATCAAGGGAAACATGAACCGAGCTTAGCTTTATATTTGACAACACTTCGACAAACATCCCGGTCTCTCTCCGGTCGCTAAGCGGACATCCATCTACATTTATTCAGTCACTACTCTGGATCCGGTCTTTAATTGAAACAAGTTAAAAGCAGCGAGTCCAATAAATCTTTATTACCTGCTATAAATTGTTATCCTCTTAATTTCGAACAGGATTTTTAAAAGCTTTTTTCGAGACCTTTTAGGCAAATGACAGTCGATAAAGAAGCGAAATCTCGCAGTTTCAATTAAGTAGATTATATTGGGAAAAACATTGATAGCGATAATTAACAATCCGTTGGGACGCGCACAATGCGACGAGGGTTGCGATGACACGCGCCAGATAAAAACCTGATATATGGCGGGCCGCACTCTTGTAAAGCAATTCCACTGAAAAATAAAATACTTACAAGTGTCTGTTTTGTACAGCCCATTGTGGTTGTGTTACTGGTTTAATTTTATTCTGGAAATAAACTTGCTTGTTGCTGACTGTGAAAATTTACGTGTTAGCGAATACTGTTTTGATTTGATCTACGTACAGTAATACCTACTAAAGTTATAAAGAAGTATTGTTTGTATGTTGGAAATGGTTATATTTGAACCAACTGAAACAATTAAAAAGTTTATTTCAATAATAAAACACTGTTCTATAAGTATCTGAATAATAATTACATTAAGTTACATTTATTTGGAATATTGGACATCCAGCTAATATAAAAATTAAATTATATAATTATCCATTGAAAAAAAATATTGGTTGTCAAGTTTATTTCACGAATATTTAAGGGATTTGTTAATAAAACAACGTTGGCGAAGGCGCCGGAGGCGAAATCGATAGCAACCTTCGACATACGCGCTCATATTTGATCGGATTTTATTTAATAGCGGCAAAGGGCCCGCGGGCGGGCGCTGATACACCACAGGGCTGTCGTCAGGGAACATCGGGACGAACAAACACCCTAGAACTGTCTATCTATCTCCATAGCGCTATACCGTGTTCACAGAGTCCGCTTACTTAAACCTTTGAGCGGTATTTTACAGAAGCTTACTGCCTATCTGACATTCCAACCTGTAGAGAAAACCAGACCAATTGCAAGTTAGATCATATTATACTTCCGAAAATTTCTTAGATATGTTGAATCCCTCACGTTTTCCTTCACCACACGGACACACTATAACTGTCTTGTCTAAACACATACAGACACACGAACGAACTCCAGAAGTCCTAGAAAAATAGCCTTAATTATATGTGTCCAAAGGTATATTATGATTATTGATATCATGCATTGTACAGTATATGTTATTGTAACGGTAGCAAAGACGTGATTTCCTGATCGCCATGTCGACACAATTCCAATTTTAAAACGTTTGTTTGATTATGATCGAAACGTCTACCTACATTTACCTATTTTTATATTGGAAGCCCATCAATAACTCTCACAAAACTCCAATCAGTTCTACTTTTAAAAAAACGTTCTATATCCTGAACGTAAAATGACTTTTTCTTTTGCCATTTCCGCATGTATTAACATATCTCCGGCAGCGGCCCTAGCAATGGCCGACGGTCGGACGGGCGCGACTAGAAAATTGGATTTTCGATAAAAATGGTGATTCGGGTGCGACCGCTAGCGACGGCTGAGTTATTTGCAGCGAACTGTGTGCGGCTATGAACGTAGAATCATCATGTCACGTCAACTACCTATGAATATAATATCCTCTTAAATCCATACTAATATTGTAATTGCGAAAGTAACTATCTGTATATCTGTTACAGTTTCACGTGTAAACCACTGAACCGATTTAGATAAAATTTGGTATGGAGATATTTTGAGTTTAAGGGAATCGTAAGAAAGTTTTTGTTCCAGAAGTAACCCCTAAAAGGGGATAAATGGGAGTGGAAAAACGTACCCACCGCCCGCGATAACCGAACTCATTAAGGTGGTGTAACATAACACTGAAGAGTTCTTCATACTTATTATTTTATCTTTGGTCGCCATTACTCTCTACTCACTAGTATTCCCACGTCTTATTGCTCCATCTGTTCCAATAATCATGACGAGCTATGTATTATTCGAAGATCATTCAATGGCGTTTAGCAAATGTGAACATATTTACTTAGCAAATATTTCAACAGTAACAAAATGTAACGAACCATCCAAATAGCTGCAGATCTTCGTTCGTTCATGTTCATACATTACATACGATCCCCGGGCAGTGGCATGCAAATAAAGTGACATTAACATCGCATTACGACGGCTTGACACAATAAGTGTCGCCAGCTGATTTACTACTACAAATGACCAGCCAGCGCGCAACTCAGATATGCTTTCACATACATCTATTATTCCCTTATATAGTACCTACTATCTAAAATCTAATATTGTTATATGAGCGAAGTATTGATAACTTGTCACAGTGCAGTTTCGTAATAATCCATCCTATGACAACATTAGGAGTGTACATTTCCCCTGATATACAGGATGAAAAACAACAGTTGTAGTCGTAAAAGAAGTTCGACGAAAACAATATTTATACAAAAACTTACGATTCAATGTGTAACTGAGATGAGATATTTTGAGTTTGAGTTTGATTGGAATACGCTACCTAGCAAATACCTATTCACTAGTCAGTTCATATTATTCTCTATGCAAATAAAAGCTTCAAAACGATCATTAAGAAGAATGAAGTATGTTGAGAAGTATCAACGGGGTCAAAGCAAATATAATTCCTTTCTCTGCTTAGTCCGATAGGAACTATGCGTGCGTTTATGTTTATAGACACCTCAAGTTTGTTTTTACCCGACTACGGCGAAGCATGAAGGAGGGTCATGTGTTAATAGGTACTATTCGGAAGAATTTCTGAGGAATATAACGTAAGTACCTATTTTCTTGTTCGTTCTTTTTGGAGCGTAATTTTTCTGAAGTCGGCTTTTTTTAAACTTATGTTTTTATCGTTATTGTTAATAGATAGATATGTGTAATATTATATAAAATACCTACCTAAAAAAACGGAACTTCACAGGTCTAGAACAGTTACATAACGTGGAAAGTCAGTCGGATACGTTTTCTACTGCGCTTCTAGTTGTGTGGTCAACTAACGTAGCCTCCCGGAAACTCGTTGCATTCAATTAGAAGACTTAGACGTACTGTTGACGCGAGTTGCCGAGTACTTTATAGCGTACTGGAAACTAGTATAGCGGGTGAAATGACATGAGAAAGTAAAGTTTAGAAAACAAGGCAGCATGACATATAGTGTAATCATTTTGTTAATCTGTGTACAGCGGCACAGTGTAAATAACAGCCTTGTTATTGTGTAGTTTTAACAACGAATTTCAAGCATTATGGCTAGTTAAGGAGTAAGAGAGGGCGCGGAAAGTTTGTCTCTCTCGCACATACGTGTTAGGCGGCACACGATTAGAGCGAGATTTTTGTATGGAGTGTCTGGAGTGTGCTAGCATGGCAACCGATAGATAAACAATGGCGTGTTCTATCTTTACCAGCAGGACATCGACCTATGTCACTTATAAATAAGTCGATCACATTAGATGACACGTGATCCCCTAAACGACTTCTAAGCCAATCTTAGGAATATTGATCAAAGATTAGGTGCAGCTTGTTTGTTGTTATTATCCTGGCTCAGTCAATATTGCTACAACAATCACGACTATATCCCAATGGTGGTAGCCAGAGGTACATCCACCGCAAGATGAACTAAGTCCCCACACCTCACCGAGGTTCTGTTAAACAAACCTGATAGGTGGAAGAGAAAGAGAAGAATCATGCTTTAGTGATTAGTATTATCGCAGCTTCGCTCAGTGAAGGGATCAATATCACGACGTGTCAGAGCAACCACCAGCCACCATAACTGTTAACTACCCTCTAAACAATAACACATAACCGCGTATCTCAATACGGCGCACAATGGGACGCTATCTAATAGTAATACAATAGCTTTGTCCGTCGGTCACCGCTACACTGTTGACACTGCTCTCGGACACTATATTGCCTCTCTAGGCACTCGGACACTCGGCGCGATAAACCACATACATTTTAAAGTGCGCTATATTTTGTGAACCGTTTCTTTGCTGCACAATTTTAGTTACTCTGTCGGACAGAGATAAAGTAATTTAGTGCGTAACATTGTTTGTGGAAAAGAGAATTTCACTTAGTTTCTGTTTCATGACTGTTTAGGCAGGTACTTTAGAAGATCAGATTAACAACGTACCTAGTTTGGGAAAGACTTACAATGTTACTTACACAAAATAAAACAAAAAAATTCACAAAACAAAAAATTTATGTACGACTTCAGATGATTCAAGCTTCATTCTTACTTTTTCTTATTTTTTCGGACAATCAGATGATTCAAGCTTGAAAAGTCCTTACCCTACAAAGGACAGTCTCACAAAGTGATTTCGACAATGTCCTCATCGGGAATCGTACCCGGACCTCCAGATCGTGAGCCTAACGCTCTAACCACTAGACCACGGAAGCTGTATAAGGCAAATCCTAAGTTGGATTTGATAAACTGTATGGTAAAAGGTTCCATAATGTAAGAAAAGACGCAATCCCGCTGTCAGTTTTACGACATGCCCGGGAAGATGAGCAGCTGAACAAGTTCTATAATTATGTTGCATTCGCCTGTAATGTAACGTTACAGATCTGAGCATTACAGTTCACCATGTAATGTTACTGATTCAATCATTAAATAAAATCTAACTTATTGTGACTGTGAAAGATATCGATATAGGTACTACTATAACGTCTACCAATATGCTGTAGGAGTATACCTAGACACGATATTATAGATAGGTACCTACCTAATTTACGATCCGTAACAGATCAAATATCATATGATTGTTATTAGAGTAACAGGGCAGTACTTTTAAAATGCGCAAATATTTCCATCGGCCCTCAGAAAAAGCCGTGTTGTTAATAAAAAGAAAATTATTTTCTTTCTGCGACTGGCGCCCGGCGCGTGCCCTGGACAGGTTTATGTGCGGGTCGCAATAGAATTAGACACAAATTGACGTGTTTTCTGTAAACCTTGTGCGAATGGGCACTCTAAGAAGTAATGTACGTCACAAAATATTTGTCCGAACGACGGTCGAGTTTGCGAAGTCGTAAAATGCTGCTCCTAGATTTTGCTGAGTTTCATAACAAATACGCTCTAATGCCGAACACGTCTGTTTACTTTTACTGTAGATTTTTTTCTATTATTTCAATGTCTTGTCTTAACAATCTTTAAGCCAAGCGAAATCGTAAACAACGGTAATATAAGTTTTTCACAAATCTACATAGACAGAGTCACGCCTTTTTTATTAGGGCAGGCAAAGCCCACTGAATTCCGGTACTTAGTCATATGCGGCAAATCTAATTAGGCCAAATTACAAATAAAAATATACCAGGCAATGATACTTGCAATGATTGGTGACGTGGTGGGCAAGATGAACAGAGAACTTAACCATACTAAACAAAATTTTCATATACACTGGCCGGTTTAATTTAAACTCTTTATGAATTTGTTCTCGGTATGTTTGTTCCAGCTTTCCTTTTCCAAATCTATCAATAAATTTACACCCGCCTCATAAAGTTTCGTTAGTTTTGTTTCTACCATTGTCATTATTACTACGTTACGTTAGTACTTCTTTCAAGTTATTAAGTCTTTCATCGATATAGAGTTCTCAACGAGTGGGTACTCGACGCAAGGAGTGTTCAACTTCTAAACAACAACTTCTCAGCGTACTTATTTTTATTCAGACTCTATTTGCTCGCTTATAAGTTAGAACTAAGACCCCGCTAGAATACTAATTCCCTACAAACTCAAACAACGCATTTCTCATCGCTCAATTGAAAAAGTTTTCGCTCTCCGTCTACTCAAGTCACCTGCCAGTGACGGCGAGTAGCGGCTAACTAGCGAACATTATTGTCTTTTTAAATTTCTGCATCTTCTTTCCTCTAGAGATTATACCTGTTTCTAAAGATTTCCTTCTCCTTTCTTCAAAACTCTACGAACTTAATAATATTCATCAGGTTTATTACCCGACTGCAACGAAAGAAAAAGGAGGGTTATGTGTTTGGCCGCTATGTACATGGTTTAAGAATTCGCTTACCGCATCGCAGTTCCTATGCTTCTATCCTTTTCTGTCAGTCATAAACCAACATTTACTAGAGCGAGATGATGGGGCGATAAAGGCGGAATTGACGAGGCAGTCGGCATCCCATATGGACCGATCATACGGAATAATGACAAGAAGAGTTATAACACTATAAACTCACGCTTATAGTCGTTACAGAGTTCAACAATCACCTGAAGATTTACTAAATTGTAAATAGAAGGACAGTTCATTTTTATCGCCTGTCGCTTATCACTGGCTGTTGAACAGGTAGTAGGCACCTAGTACTTTAAAAGTCCCACAATTTTATGTATTTCAGTGCGGCACTCGAAGGAAACTAGAACTTTAGCCGTTCTCTTAGCGGTCATTCGACTTAATTAACTTTAAATTAAAGCAAAATAGCTACCGGTCTCAAAACTGTAAAAAAATCATTCTTCGAATTTTACAATAATTTCACAAAAAAATAAAAAATGTGAATTGTCAACAATTTCATCCTAGCCTCAAAAATAAAATTGAAATATTTTATGATTGAATGACAATGTCATCCTGGGAATTTCTTTTATACAATTACTTGTTGGAAAAAGTATTGTTATAAGTAAGTAATGAAATAAAATTACGAGTTCTTATGTTAAATCCAGGTTATTTGACGGGAGATTTTTTAGATGTGCCGCTGCGCTGATGTCATTCATCTACTAGGCCGGGCATACAGGTCAAAACTCTGTCCATACTCATAACCATAATCATTTTCATTTACTTTACCCTTTTCCAAATACAAATATACACCAACACCAACACTCTCCAGAGATTAACCCTTTCATTTAATTGTAATTCCATAGAGGAAGATAATCCCCTGATTCAACAAAACCAGAGTAAACAAACCTAATGAAGAGTGCAGGATAATCCTATCGGCATCAGATCATCTGAGCGTCTAGACCAGTGGCTCCCAACCTTTTTTGACTGAGACTGCCTTGATTTCGTTATTATTAGCGGAGACCACAAGTATTTAAAATAATAATCGAAATGCAAATAACATAAATAGTTTTATATTTGTAACTGTGGTGTCCCTTTATAATAAACGTTTCTTTCTTTCTTTCTTTCTTTCAAATAATCGTAAATTTCAAAAGAAACATTATTGTACGGTGTTATACCTACTTACTTGAAACATTGTATATACAGGGTGTTAGTGACATCGTAACGAATACTCAAAGGGATGATTCAGACCATGATTCTGAGTTAATATCAAGTGGAATTTTCCGTCGCAAAATTCATGTTATTTTTTTAGTTTTTTTTTAATTATTTTCAATTCTATACTTTTGCGATGGAAAATTCCACTTGATATTAACTCAGAATAATCAGCTGAATCATCCCTCTCAGTATTCGTTACGATGTCACTTACACCCCATACAAGTACATACAGTAGCCATACAAGTAGGTATGGGTGTTAGTGACTCTGTAACGAATACTGAAGGGGATGATTCAGACCATGATTCTGAGTCGATATCAAGTGGAATTTCCTGTCGGAGAAGTCATGAAAATTTTAGAGCTTATTTAAATTATTTTCCGTTCCATACTTTTGCGACGGAAAATTCCACTTGATATCAACTCAGAATTATGGCCTGAATCATCCGTCAAAGTTTTCGTTACGATGTCACTAACACCCTGTATTTTGTCAATAATTGGGTGAATCTTACATATGTCTTATCTACAATCTTACAAAAGGTTCTAGGATATATTAGCATTCACAGTAATAATTTTGATTTCTGGTTTTCAAAGATCCACCAAATTCAATTTGTGTCAATGAGTTCGATAAAAGTTTGAAATCTTTCGCGGACCATAATTTTCGCGGACACTGGTTGGGAACCGCTGGTCTAGACTAGACCCGGGGGCCAGTGACACAGCTATCATATGACATCTAGCCTCCGGAAAATGCCTTCGCTCCTCAATACATTGCCTTCTGTTATGTGCAAACAACAACAATACATTACGAAGAATGGAGGCGCTTCGATAGTGATAATTAATGTTTAATATCATTATCTAATGAATGTCTATCTAGATGGCAATACGGCTTTCCATCTATCACGTTGGTCTAACACTAGGTACAGAAGGTTCTAACAGAACAGAAGGTAGGTTCGTATGTTCTTAGTTTACCTTGGCCATGTCGAACGTTTTTTTGTTGAAATGGCTTCGTTACCTAAGCATCGCCAAGTTGCTCAAGTGTCGCCAAGTAGATAATTGTGGGTACTTAGCGATTTATTTAACTAAGTTACCTATCATACATTTCAATTTGGCGACTGTTGCCGGCGACGTGGCCACAGCATCCCGGTGAGTTATGGCCCTTACAGTTTTTATGAACAACGTTTTTTTACGAATAAGTACTTACTTTGTATTTATCCATCAGAGGTTTTTCCATCAAATATCTGCAAGTGACGCTCGTTCGACACATGAAAATAGCAACGTACGAATTGAAAATCAAACTGTTGTTGTTATGACGCCTGTCCGCGTACATATTTGACCACAACACTTTCCCAAACATTGCACAGAGAAATATTCCTTTGAACAGGCGTTTTGATTGACGTTTTCGAGCTATGTTGACAGAAGGAAATAGATGTGGGGTCACAGGTTTCATTTATGTTTTGTCGTGTAAATAACCACGATTTTTGTACTAAAAATCTAGTGGGTACTTATATTTTTTCATCTATATCCAAATTAATTTGAATCAGATTATAATAATTAGGGTCATAATAAGGCACAAAATCTTTTTAAAATTTTGATTTTCCTCATTGTTTAACTTTGTGTCTGGAAATATTGGTCTTAGGAACATGTTAGTCTTTGTTCATTCAACTACGCTCTAAGATGCTAACAGTATGACTAAAATAGCCAGAAAGGCAATACAACTATAAAACTACTTCAACACTAAAGAATAAGTCCTAGACGTCTTGTACTGGTACTGAATAAATTATACACGAAGTTAAGAAAGTAATACAAGATGTGAGAAATCCAAATATTCTTACAATCTCGTTATTTATCGCGGAAATCTCGCGCGAGATATTAAAGCGGAGAGCGTAATAACCTTAGTTAACTCTGGGAAGTTCTACGGCAGTTTACGTAGTGTAGCGTTATTATTATCTACCCGCTGATGCTTCTGTGCTTCACTGGGGGTTAAGGAAAACATTGAATACCTTCAGCTACTTACCATCTCCGTAAGTGAAAACCACGTAGGTACCTTTTGGAGAAATCACATTCGAATTTAATCCTATGTTACCTAACGACTCCGTATCTGAATTACGAATTATGTTATTTCAATTATGTAGTAGTGCAAAAGTACCTATACTTTTATTGTGTTGGTTCGACCATTACAATGGTCTAACTGAAAGCTCGGTGAAGCGTGGTTGCTTAGTACTTGCATCTTGTGCTGGATGTACATCTTACTACTATCGGCCTACTAGGGTCGATTAATTCATTCGAAACATATTCTCAGACGACACCCTAAGACGAGGTTCGCGCCGAGGCGCCCTGAAAACTAGGCACCTTCTGGCCTGTTGTTTTAAATTTTGTACCGGGTGAGAGTCCTCCCGTTGAGGGTATAATTAATGCCATTTGCGGCAAATCTATACAGAAGTAAAATAAGCCACGTGAAAAAAAACCTTTGTCTAGCTCAATTGGGAATACAGTCGTGAGCTTATATGTTATTATAAATAAATACTTATTTACACATAATCATCATACGCTGAAATGTGGCTCTACGTATGTAGTAGGTACAATGGTGCTGATTCCAATACACACCATCTAATTTTACACTAATTTGTATTTATAATTTTCTTATCCGTCATAAAGGAAAGAGACTGGTAATCGACAGGCATAAAATTTATGGAACACAGGTCGTCAATTTTAACAGCAATTATAAAAAACCACCTGAATTTTACGTTGGCCAATAACCTGTCAGAATTAAGTTCACATCACACATCAAACGGGTTCCATATCAGCGAGATGTATATTTTAATCGCACGAGCTATTCGTTCGGGAATCATCCGTCCCTTTCCTTTTCGGCGGATAAGAAAATGACGGGTATAACTTAAAATAAAATTAGGTGTGTCTGTGGAAATCAGTGCTAATAAATAATTTAATTCACAGCCCTAACAAGAATACAATTTCCAAAATGGCAAGTGTGAATTATGATGTCCTAAGGTGAAGTTTGAAGTAGAATATCTGATAGGAGTGTGGGGTCATGAAATAGTTGGTGTGACGACGGTCCGACAGCGCCGTCCCACGCGAATATTTAAACGATATTGTAACGCCGGGTACACGCGTGTTATGCCTAGCTGAATACTTTATTACCTACACTCCATTTATTTAGGAGGGTATCAATTGAATGTTTGATTTGATACGGTGTTTGTGTTCTTTGAGCGTGACTCCGATTCCTTAACCGGTTATGTGATTAATAATTTCTCTCGTAGTGACTGTTTTGCGTCTCTCTGACTCGTATATAAACATAAAATAAAGAATTATACTATGTATCTTGGAACGGTAACTCTCCGCCCCGCGCCAATCCGTGTCGGGCGTGAACTAGATTTACCTCACCCCATCTGGCCCAACAAAACAAGTAATTCTCAATCCTATGAAAACCCGCCATTGCTAGCCGTTTGATGACGTAAGTTTCACCATTAAATTGGTATCTCCAACATTCCATTCTTATTAAAAATTAAACGAATTACTGACTAACGTACTTAATTACTATCACTTTTATATAAAAGTTATTAAAACTGTAAGTAAATCTTTTACTAAAAGTTCTAAATTGCCTTGTAAAGTTAATTAAAAACATTAGTCGTGGGTAATTTATTTTTTATCGCAATGGAGGGTGAGATGACGTCAGGGCGGCTAACCTTGAAATGTTAGCTGTCACTTTTGAGCATACTTTGTTTTGTTATACATACCATGCTTTAGTCTAAAGGGATGAGCGCGGTGGGTGTCTGTCTCGCTCGCACTTACGCGGAAAGCGGCACATGGTAGGAATGAGAATCTTATTAATATTATAAATGTGAAAGAAAGTTTGTGAGTATGGATGTTTGGATGTTTGTTACTCTTTCACGGAAAAACTAATGAAACTTTACAATAATGTAGCTTATTCATCAGAATAACACATAGGCTACTATTTATAAAGATATTGTGTGAATTGTAAAAAATATGACGATAAGTGTCAAGTAAGTAGGAAAAAATCTACCATTGGCGAGCAATTCTGGCGTGCGATGAAAAAACCGTTAAAAATATTATGTAATGTATGATATGATGGAAATGTTTATGGTCCTACAAAAAAGCCAGGCCTATTTATTAGGGCTGTGTTGTGATTGATCTACACACGTTTTTTTTAAATTATTAAATTTAGAGTTCAAAAATCGGAAATTCTTACCGCGGAAACTAAAATCCACGCGGACGAAGTCGCGGGCGGCCGCTAGTATACCTATACTATTTTTACTATATCAAAAGGCGTTAGGAAGTTTTGGCCAAAAAAAGATTCAAAACAGAAACGGTCTCTCCGTTTCTATCTCTTTTTTTTAATCTTTTTCTTCACTCACAAGAAGACCATTTATACCGACATAGAAAGGAGGTTATCAATTTGACACGTATTTATATCGTGAAAATACAGCGTAGTAGCGTGTATACTCCTATCAATGTGGTGACGCCTGTGTACCTAGCATTGAGAGGTAGATATTATTTATTCCCAAGTTGTGAACTTAATGTAAAATACTAACTTCAACTTATTTGTAAATCTTGTAAAGTGGGCTGTCTACGATTTAATAACGGCTTCTTATCTGCCTCTAAAATAATATATTTATCTGTAAAGGAAACAAAACAAAACGTCTTCAAACAAAATGTTTCTTCGACTGAAGATAATAACGAGATCGTCCTAAATTACTCGGCTACGTAAATTGAAAACATTGTTTAGTTCTAAACCCTCTTAGTTGCGAAACAAAAACAAATTGTGCCATCAATAGATCATAATATCATGGGGCTACGTTATCCAAATCATGTAATAAAACAGTCAACTTTAGTCTTTAACCCCGCTCAGTAGAGCAACCCCGCCCGGTAACGGTTATAACCGTTATAACGGTTATATTATCATGTTAATAGCGCCCTACAGAAGACGGTATTATCTCCACAGACTTACCCTTGGAAGGGTTAATTAATGTACTTCGCGGATCTCGAGCCGTTTTCAATTTTACAGCGTTTTGAAATGTCTAAGTGCTTGTTATTCGCGAGGGGTTTTTTAAGGAAGCGCTGTTCGAGTAAAATGTTAAACGAACCATGCCGTCCACTACACTGCACTACAGGGCACTACAAAAGATGGCTCGCGACACAAGTGGATGTTAGACTTTACTAGTAATAAAATAACAGTGATGCAGATTTCTCAGAAGTTGTAATATATTACACGTACTATTAAAATAGTAAAAGCACAACTCGGGCACTCCATGCAAAAACCTCACCGCACAGTCCGCGCTTTCTCTCCCTCACAGTCCACCGTCTTACGGCCATTTAAGACTAAGTAAGATCCAGAGTGTACGAGGTTGGCGCCATTACAGTTACCGTTCTACACGTAAAGTAATATTTATTATTCTTTGTTCTATAGTAAAAAATAGCTTTTACAAACTTATTGATGTTTGATGAATACTGCACCATACGCCAAACGTCACAAATTCAATACGCAACACTTATTTATTTAAACCTGTATTGACTCGCCACTCAATTTCCATTTTGACTGTACCAATCGAACGTCAGTGGACGTCTAAACAAAGCAATACGCTCTGAATTTGTTATCGAAAATGAATAGCAAATAAATTGGCATGCTGGATGGTCCGATACGTACGTCTTGAAACAATTTATCCGAAGTGAAATAATCCAGAATAGCCGTGCTAATCTCGTTTCTACTGGTTAGCTCCGCTTTGCTACTCTCGTTAATTTAATTCGACCAACTTGAAGACACCTAACTCTCCTTTCATTCCTAACTGGGTATCTCCTACTTAATATTGTCAGCTTATTTCCTTAAGTGTTTTGTTGTTCTCTCTATAATGGATTATAACCCCAGAGACCCTCTTTAAACTTGTGAAAACTCAAATTCACCCGAAAACAACAACTATTTAAATAAGTTAACTTTAAACACAGTAAATTGGATGAGTATTGTTGTCGGAGTTTAAAATAAATTGTTTACGTGACGCTTCACTGTAATTGTTCAGTTTATTATTGTTTTCATTATCATTCTATAAACCAAATTGAAGTCCAAAATAGTCCTGCATCCTGTCCACAATATGACTCAAGATTATCTACGCATAGATATATAACCGTAGTAACTATTAAGAAATCTGTGTCATAACTATTATTTATGTAGCAAGAACGTGGTGTAGTATAGTAGGTACGCGGAGTGCCTATCCGGATGATTGAGAGGAGGCCTGTGCGCCGCAGTAACACGTGTACACGTGTTTATATAGGTATAGTTGTAAGCGTAAATCAAATATCAAGAAGAATTTCATGTACCTAAATAGGATGTCAAAATACGTGGCATAAAAACTGTACAAGTTACCAAGAAAATAAATTGGTAATCCGAACATCGCCCGCATAAAACACATCTCGAGTGTTTTCAAATCTAATTGTAAGTGAGGATCCTTTGACAGTGTGCACTCAAAGAACAAAACCTTCGTTCGTTTGATCGCTCGTTGGCAGTCGACGAGCGTGCGGCGCTCTCTATATTGCCGCGATTATGACGCCATCGACTCATAATGCCCGCTTATTTCCAGAGATGATACACTGAACTCTTATGGTGCGTCTATTGAGTAGACTTTTCTTTTTTGTAATGCGATTGTCGTACTGTTAATGGGTTCGCTATAAGGATACTTTAGGAACTCGACGTAATCCCCTCTTCTGGCGTTTGCAACGATGCCGATGGTTCGTGGAAATAATATTGTGGTTATTATTTGTTTGCAATGAATGTTTAAGAACTACCTGTTTATTATTATTAGCTTGGACTTTGCAGACTGATCACCCGATTTTTTGCAAGTAAGATGATCCTTGCATCGGAGGGCACGTCAATAGTACGAGGTTATTAATCTCACACGAGAAAAGATTACTATAGCTTACCGCCCGCGACTCCGTCCGCGCGGATTTCAGTTATCGTGCGACAATTTCTTTTCCACCCCTTTTTCATCCCCTTAAGGGAGAATTACGGAGATAAAATCTATCATATGTTCTATCTTGGATCTTAAACTATCACCATAACGAAGAGTCGATACAGCGTTTTAAGCGTTTTTGCAACCTGGTTGGTATTGTTATAAATTTTAGTATTGCAAGTAAAATACCTAGTAAATAATCAGTTCATCTTGCGATGGGTGTACCTCGGACTGATCTAATGGGGAACGTAGTCGTGAGCTTACGTTAAATGAAATACGTGAAAACGATGATAAAGTGAAAAGCGTTAAAACGTTACCACCGTGCCGGTGATCAGGTTAAGGTGAAAGCAAAATTAATGGTGTTAACGTAGAGATTTTTGGAGTTCGCGAATTAAGGTATTTTCGCACTGCGGTCGCGCGTCGCACGGGGATCGCATCTAACGAAGTCATTTCCGATGTTTCCCCGTTTTCCTCATTGATACACGATGTGCGCGAGAGAAAGCAATTTCACGGATATTAACATTATAAATACTGCGAATACAGCTTAATGCCGCTGAAAATTCCAGCGGTAGACGCGATGATACGAAGTGATAAAATTAATTTGGTCGGAAAACCGCTCGCGAACATTTGCTGCGTGTTTAATTTATCAAGGTGGATAAGGGCCTATGTGGCCTGGTGCTGAGAGCGTTCAGCTCGCGATGTAAAGGTCTAGGGTTCGATACCCGGTTGAGACATATAAAAAAAATATATGTTTGTTTAATCAAGGCGTTGCAGGCTGAATCACCCGATTATCCGGAAACAATAATTATGTGCCTCGGAAGACGCGTTTTAGTACGTTACTTAAGACTCGTGACATGAGCCATGTCAGGGGTCTTTGTTCGTATTTATTAAAAATCAATATTATAAGGTCAGGCACACGGTCAGGTCAACCACACGAAACAAACACATTCATTACCCTCCTTTGTGTCACACAGTCCTGCATGTATGGGGACAATAAAGTACTTCATATTATGTGAAGTATTTAAATAGTGATTAATATCTCGTCTATTTCGTGACTATCTTTAATTTACTATAATAACTTTTCGCGTGTGGCGTATCCACTGTCGCGCTGTACAGCTGATAGAGCTAATTAACTATTACTTAAATGATATCACGGCAAAATACTCTAAATTATCAGTTAACTCAACCTAGGTATATACTTACATAATTATTTACTTCTTATGATTATTTGTATATTATTTACGTCATAATCACAACACTACTATTCAGTATTATTACTAATGACGCTCTAGTATGATTCGTATTCGTAACAAGACAAATATAGAATACACCCCAGTGCGAAAGAGACATACTAAGAAAATCTAACTATTCTGATATCTGCTGTCGCCCGCACCATGCGAGAGCGCACATGTATTATAGTGCAAATAAGACCTTGAACTTAATAGAAAAGAGACAATCAAATTGATTGAGCAGTTTTAGCTCAGTTGGAAGAACGCTTGACTCTCACTGTGAGGTCACAGGTTCGAATCCCAACACCTTAACTGTTCACTTTGAGAAACTTTCCTAGCGAGTAGGTACTACTACGCTGCGTCTATAGCAATATAAATTACCTATCTGTGATATTACAGGCAATCCCAATTCGACTATGTAATGCAATTATAATATAATAAGAATAATATCAAGAAGTATGACAAAAAAGCTTAATATTGGATGATGTAGAGATATCGCTATCTTTGAAGATATTTGTAAACGCTAGAGAGTTGTCATGAGTGATCAAAGGCACACAAAAGCCATGTCGGAAGATATAATCATAATACGGAAAGGTCGCGTCTAAGCGACGGTTTCAAAAGTCCATTAGCTACCGGATGACATAAGCGTTGGGAGAGCCGTCGCGTATGTTTCCGCCGAGTGCGCAGATAGCACGCATTGTCAATCAATGGCCTCATAATCGAACCAATTGACTCACTAGCCGGACGTTTTTAGGGCTTCACGTAGACTTCTTTTGAAGGGAATAAATAATACGATCGGTTCATTTTTCGGTTCAAATGCGCGTGTACGATAACGTCAATGTGTAGTGTCTGTGTAAAGCGAGGCTTTTTGTATTAAGTGCGGGGTGTGCCTCTGTCTATTCTTCGGGGATAAGTTCTTCATTACAGATTACAGTTCTTGATCCAATGAACAATGAATACAATGAACCGTATAGTGACAAGCGACAGAGGACAGAATCACTATGTCGTCTTGCCCGGCGTGATAAGCAATTGAGGGCTAAAAAGCCACATTGACACAATTCATCTTAAAAAGCAATATTGCTATTTGAGTATTTTATCTATCTATCTATCTATCATTGTTGATATTGTGCACTTACTTTTATATGCGTCAATGTCAAGTTTCAACACTTATTTTACACTTATTGCTGTAAATTGTAAATAGAATAGATACTAAGTTTCCTGCTAACATAGTTTTTAAGTTTTTTGTCACTAACACGATATGGATTTCGGTCCGAAATAAAAGTTGTTATTATTATTATTATTTCTTTTTATTAAGATAAATTGCTTCAATGTAGCCTTTTTAGAGCCCTAAACGCATTCTAGTACAAAAGATTTTTTATAAATTCAAGAATGACAACCCTACAGAGAAAAGTACTAGCAGTAATGTGTCAAAATTCTATGAAGGGAGAGCTGAAGTGGCGTCGTTCCGTAGATAGTCGGCGACCTCGCATAATACGGCGGCTAATCTCAGGTGAACCGGTCTCTATATATACGTACATTCCTGACTTTCACTTATATTATGTACGGCTATTGGTTCCCGTCCTCGTTACAATTGGACCAGCGCATACGCGTAACCCGTGTCGCTTTGTCGTAATTTGTAACTAAATAATATTATACAGAAGGTCTCGTTCAGTGCAATTAGTGATTATATTTCAACATAGATAAAGTTTTACAAAACTTCAATGCGCGGTACGAGTTACATCTGTCAAAGTGCTCAAGCCAGTGGTGTGGCATTCAGTAGGTAGCATAGTGATATACCAGTCGAGATTCGATCGATCGATTCTGTTCTATCTAATAATAATAATAATAATTTTTATTGCCAAAAAAGTAGGTACAATTCTTTCTTAAAATAGATTAGTCTTGGACACAGGACACAATAGGTATAAGTAATGTGTATTAACTTGCGCTTTATTACTTTTGGAGTTCTAAGGCGGTCTTCGAAAGCTATAACAGTATTACAATACAATAACCGTTTATTGTACACTGTAAAGATAGGCTACATAAGCCATCTTCGGGCGCATCAGCGTTGTGCCGACTAGGAGTGGAAGTGGTCGCCATGGCCGAAATCGGTCGGAGAGATCATCATCATTGTACACAAAAGAGACACTATATAAACAACTACTTAGAGACAAACAATTGGTAGCATCACGATAAGGAGGGCGAATTATACCTACCCCAAATACTTAGTCAAAAGCAAACTTAGAGACACTTGAGCACTGTGACCGCTCACCTAGTGTACATATCTGTCTAAGCATATTTCGTTACATAGAGATAAATAAAAATCCATCCTTTTGTGCTTCAAATATGGAATCTCTACTTCCTATTCAAATCCATTTCAACCCACCTGGAAATATAAATACCTAATATTCTGAGAGGCCACAAAAACGACGTCAGAATTAACAAAAAAATAACGTTCCAATTTCGTAAATAAACAATGAAATACGTCCTTCGTACAAGTAGCAGAAAATGTAAAGTAAATAATGTAAGAGGATCAAAACAAAAAACTGGTCAAGTGTGAGTCGTATTCGCGCATCGAATGTTTTGTACCTAACTAACAAAATACTAACAATTTTATGTTTGTTTTAGTCTAAAGTTTGCGCATACTTAGGTAAATCACATCCAGTCTAACTATTTAATACAACATAATGCATCATTTGTGAAAACTTCAATTCTTTCCAATAACAATATGACACGATAGCTTAGTTAAGATTCAAAACATCAGGTTACAGTAATATATTTAGAACCTAGAGAGGGGTAGTGGTTCAAGCTGTCCGGTACGGATCCCTAAAAATTGTAGATATTTTATGTTGTCCTCTGTGGGCCGCCGGATAGATGAGCAGAATAATTGATAGTACGCCGCCGGATTGATATCTACTACCCGATTTGTTATTCATTTAACTTTAGACAAGGAATATTATATTTTTATTGCAGTATTTTATAAAGGCTGTCTGTGGTCGAGAACTGCTAGACTGAAGGCACAGCTTATAACGTAATATAAGCTCACGATCCGTGCTTCGGAAGGCACGTTAAGCAGTCGGCCACTTTCACTAGTTATTGATGTAAGTACGTAGTAGTTACATAAGCCATATCAGGGGTTTTTGACTGCTCAATATTAACCCTGACACCAAGTCTATTGAGATTATTCATTCGCCTCACAACCCACATGAGAGAAGCAGAGATAAGGTAGCTACTTTTCTGTCGTCAGATGGCGTATCACCGTCTACATCTAGGTACCTTGTTTGTATATCTTATTAATTCAAGGTACTTACTAATGTTCCTAAGATGTTAAATTATACCACTGAAGCCTGACTAACGGACGTGGCTGCACGGTTTTTGTCAAGTTTGATATGATTTATGTACGCTGTGTTAGATTTATGTTTTTGCCCACAGCTTGGGGATTTCCTGTTGTTTCGAATAAAATATTTACCTTGGAGATATTTTAGCTTATATTAAACTGAAGATAGGTAGGTGGTGTGACATGCAATAAAGAAAGAAAGAAATAAATAAATAAAGGTAATAAAATAATTACATATTGTATTTGCTAAAGAAAATAGGACTGTTGTCGTTTCGGACAAGTAGTGCCACTCGAGGCATACCACAGATAAATCACTCACTACAAAATTTCTTATACCTACCTCGATAACACCCTACTCCGATCGGGGACCGCTGCGTGCTATATATATTTCTAAACTCTCTAGCGTACAGTTCTTATCGCTTCACGTGGTGCGGCCTCACAGTACCGTAAACGGCCCAACGCTGCTCGAACGCTCATAGGTATGGTAGTTGATAAATAACATACGTGACGCAAAGTACATGGAGTGACGGAGCACTGGCGAAAGTACGTCAAAAGGACTATTACATCACTCGCTTACAAACTATCAGAAACTAACTAGAGTGCCTGTAAGCATTAATGTTTGTAACTGTCTGCCGGATAAGTTCTGGACAGGTCAACCGTATTGGTTAAGCGATAAATAAATAAATTGCATTGGCTCATTCATTTTTCGCGTCGCGCTCGCGCGCCTATTGCGTACAGCGTGCTGCAAGGCATCTAATCACTTTGCTCCACTTTAAATGTACATATTTTTCAAAGCTTATAATATTCACCGATTTCACTAGGTAAAAGTGACATTTCGTGAAGCGGGTTTTTGAAAATAAATTAAAATTTTAGCAACAAAATAGTTTAAGTACTGTAAATACGTACACTATTTTAGAGTAACGCACTCTGAATGGACACAAAGAAAGGGTCAAAATTAATTTAAAAATTGCTTTTTTTTTAATTTTAATCAAATTCGTTTTAGATAATTAAGTGAGATTTGCCACTTAAGTTTTATACATTATGTAGGGGAAACCATCTATGTAAAAGGTCTTATTATGTAAACAGAAATTATAAGACCGAAATTCATCGTTTGGAGAGAATGATCCAGGACAAACAATCAGCTTCCGGAGAGACGACAAACAACTTAGACAAACGTTGACTCTCTTCTCTAGAATCATAAAACGTTTACTTAGCAATACAATTAATTTGGAAACCAGTTGCGAATAGAAATGAAGCGGCGAGAGTTCCCTACAATAACGTCATTTAAATCGGACACAAAAACGTCTTCGGCGTTAAGCAATAGCGAAAAGGGAAAACGGTTTACAAGGACCGTTGCTACGCCATCGTCGAGGCTTTTTGTTTAGTCTAAAATAAATTATAGTTACGTTTTTTTTTTAAATTGACGTGTGTACCATAAATTTTGTGCCTGTCGATTACCCGTCCCTTTCTTTTACAGCGGATTAAGAAATTGAAAAGTATAACTTAAAATTAAATGGTGTGTACAGGAATTAGCATCACTTTTACTTTTATTTTAGTTTAAATACAAATTACTATCCGTGAGCCAACTAGCCTAGTCTGTCTTGGGATTGCTGGCATGGGTTAATGTATAGTTTTTCGATCAAAGAAAATATCACAAAGAAGTCTCTTAGCATTCGGAAGGAATCTGAGCCGCGTGTGAAATCGTGCGGGGCATATTGAACTCCCACCATACATTCAAGTGGTGCATTGCACAAAACTGCGGGACCCAGAATAGAGATTTCGTGTGTTGCTTCTCCAACGGGGAGCACCGGTTGGAAACCTACTGGACTTGCACCAATGAGTTAATAATTTATCTTAAATGCCGTTTTCACTAACACGGTTAGCTCGGACCATTATAGACGACGATACGGCTAACCACCTATTACGTTGGTCTTACAGAAAGCTCGGTGTGGTGCAGGTATAATTTAGTTCATCTTGGGATGGATGCAAAGTCGTGATGTGTCGATCTTTGTAGTATAATATGTTAATGCTTTTTAATAATCAAGCAGAAAGTCACGTCAAGCCGGTGGAAAAAAAATATTTATTTCTAGAAGAAAATACTAACTATAATTTTTTAACTAAAATTATAACAATTGTAATTGAGCTTGTAATCACCACCTATCACGTTAAAACGTTGGGATAAGGGTTTTCTGATGCCTTTTTGGTATGCCCATGACGATACGTACCACAACTGTGACTTTTTCCAACAAAAAAAACGTTTGCACTCTCTGCCGATCAATATCGTCAAATCCTTTTACATTCACACAAAAGAAGAAGAATGCTTTAGCTAACAATCTGTAGTTGATGATCAGTCAATAGTTCTGCGACATTGTTACGGGATCCTTAACGAGTGTGCAGCGAGACACGGCTTCCGGAGAATGACCTCTTTACAATACGCTGGACTGGCCGGTTGGCCAACGGTTGTTCTATTTGACAGCTAAATAACTTTTCTAATTTGAAACGCCACTAGTGAAAGTTTCTTTGTTGCTATTTTATAACCTGTATGAATTAAAAAAACATCGAGTAAGCAACATTCCTTAATGTTGCATACCAACGAGGTGTCTAGTTGAATTTTACGGATTATAATTTCTAAGAACCGAAGCTACGTTTTTATCCAACAACGGTCAAGCAAAAAGGAAAGTTATCTATTTGACCTCTATGTACTTATGTAGTATGTATGGAGCTATATAATGTATGTATTTATCTAAAGGTTGTTAGTGAAATCGTAACGAAGGGATGATTCAGACCATGTGAGATGACATCAAGTAGAAATTAAAATATTATTAAAAAACGCAAAAAAAAATCATGAATTTTCCGACAGGAAATTATTCCACTTGATATCAACTCAGAATCATGGTCAGAATCATCCCCCTCAGTATTCGTTACGGTGTCCTTAACACCCATACGAACTTGTATGGCTATACGTACTTGTACGAGGTGTAAGTGACATCGCCACGAATACTGAGAGGGATGAAAAAAACCCAAACAAATATGAAACAGAAAATTCCACTGGATGTTAAGTCAGAATCGTCACTAACGCCCTCTATGTATATAAATGTGTGTATGCACGTCTATGAGGTGTCACAAAAAGCGTCTTGATTTTCCCCCTCTGAACACGTGGTCCGACTGCCGGTGGTGTATAGACTGTGACGTCACACTAACTTCAATGTGGCACCATCTAGAGAACACAAACTGATGACGAATACATTTTTTTTCGAATGGTACTGTGTTTAATAACAAATGAAAGGGTTTAATTTGCATATTTCAAATATGTACAAATCACTATCTTTTACTTGCGGGTTTGCTTGTATTTACTGGATAATTACGTCAAATTGGTGACTGCATGAAATTCATAGCGGAAGCATATTTTCTTAATAAATGAGAATAAGACCTCAAAATAAATAGGTAAAGAAAAATATGATTTTAAAAACTAAAATCCGACTACGGAAAATCACGCTTTAAAAAGGTATAAAACAAGAAAATAGGTATATTTCTTTAAAATTCTTCCGAATGTTTAGAATATAGCGGTGGTCGTATACCAAACGGTTATAGCGGCGGTCGTAGGTAAGCAAACTCTTAGGACAAGTTGGCATACAACCACGACTATCTTCTAAACATCACTATTCGGAAGAATTTCAGAGAAACATACTGATGATGCTGAACGGATGGATCGATAAAAAATATAAATCCGTGGACCTGTCCAGAATAGTGTATAAGTACAGAGGTCAGTGAAAAGGCGCTGCTTCCGTGCGGCCCGCGCCTCTCCCGGGCGCCCGCGGCAAACATCTGCCCCTCACTTCAAAGCGCTCACTACAATAAAACGCTTTGTCCGTTCGCATAATTCTGTGTACTCAGGCCAATTTATGCATGTCAACATAAAAAAACAAACCTTCAACCTCTTCTGCGATTTAAATGGTGTTTTTTTGAAGAACAAAGCCCTGGTTCGATCGTTTAACGGATGCGTGGATAACAAGGATAAGCTGTGAATCTATTTGAGGAAGATAAATATGGAGATGTAGATATGGATGCGTGGTTTGGGGAAAATAATACTTTGAACGTGGCATTTGTATTCCGTTCCGATGTGACGTCAGAACGACGTCGTTCTATGGCTGATGCTAGTTAATGGAATGCATCTTGTTCTTGAAAAATACCTCGCCCCCCTTCATTGGCACAGGCATAGCACGTTCCTAAGTGGTGGTAGATTTTGGTCGTAGACTAGAAATAAAATGTGATCTCTACTTTCAATGAGTGTTCTCTAAGGATACATTGAAAGTAATCGATTTTTGATTATGATTTTTGGGGCATATCGTTTCGATTATTTGGTTGTATAAGAATTGGGTTAGCATCGGAGCGGTTATGCCCGTGTGGCATCTCTCTGAGGGCTATTTGATGGTCGGATCACGTCGCGTGTGATACGATGCACGATAGGATGGTAATCCGTCACTATTTTACTCGTCATATTTTTTATAACAACTCAAGCTCGAGCAATTTTCGTACAACACAGGTCTTAAGTTGAGATTATAGAATCGCAACTATATTTAAATGGAGATAGAAAACTAAGAATATGTTGCTGACCTTTACAACCAAACTGTAAGTCCTGAATTCCATTACCGCACCGGTGGGGTCAATTCAGTAAACAAAATCTAGATAGACTCGTATAGATGGAGAGAGACCCTTCAAATTAATAGATGGTTTTATGATAATGTTATAATTATAATCACCAGCAACCCTTTCACGACACTTTAATTACCTTAAACTTATTTGATTTCATTTAAAGAAATCCTTAGGATTGCCAAGTTATATTTATTTTTTTATCTATTATTTACGGGACATTTTCGAGTTGCAGACGTAGATTTCGTCCGAATACACATTATTAGTACCTACTTTGAAAATGTTACTAAATTCAACCTATCTGACACGAAGACCTCCAGCATACTCCAGCGAAAAGAAATAGATACCCCAATCATTTCCTGAGATCAAAGCGTGCAATAAAAATCATCAATGGAGGCTGCGACAAATTACTACGGAGGGACCACCACCCGTGTTCCGCGCCCGACACGATATTTTATTCCTTCAGAAAGCTAGTCAGGCGTTAACGAAAATTTTGATACAAGAATTCCGTAGGCAAATAATTCCAACATACACAATTACAAGTGGAAGACACTCGCAGATACAATTGATGTATCCGGAGTCATTTGAATGTGCTGAATATTATTATGTGGCCAGCGCATACTTATACAGGAGAGTACACAATTCTAATAAATAGTATGAAATTCAACTAGAAATCTAATTAAAAAAACTAACTTCTAAAATAATAAACGTTTGTCTCATCTCAAAAAATAATATCTAACTCCACGCCTGTTATACTATCTCAACCATAATTAAAATGAGTCCTCGAGTCATTCTACGACATAATTTAAGTATAGTTTATGTAGTACTAGCTTTCTCGCGTTAAATTCGGGGTAATACGGTTCCCCCTTTCCTGATTTAGAACACAGAAAATAACTCAGAACAGAATCTAAATCCAACACCAAAGCGATTGTCTTATGCCTTAAAAATCCAAGAATATTATAAATCTAAACGAATTAACACAATCTGGGTAAAACCGAATCCGAAACAGAGTTTGTTTTCGGATATCGGAAAACCAAACCGGAAATCGGAAAAGCAAAGTAGTCTTGCTCGATAATCGACTGTATAAATTATATAGCAATCATCAATTATATCGAGGTACTCGTATTTAAGATAGTATAGTGGTCTAGTTGTTAGAGCATTAGGCTCACGATTTGGAGGTCGGGGTTCGATTCCCGATGAGGACATTGTGTGTTAGCTTTAATAACACCTCCACCAACCCACAGTGTAGCAGCGTCGTGGAGTATGCTTCACACTCCCCTCCGATTAATTGAGGGGAGGCCGTGCCCAGCAGAAAGACGTATATAGACTGTTTATTATTATTTAGTATTGTTCACCCAGATTATGCAACAATACCATCTTAACCAATACCTCGATATAGTCGATTATTATAATCGACATAAATGTACAATTTTCAATATAGATATATATTCGATAGACATATCGATCGATTTAGATTAAAATCTCCTATTTTAGGGGCGGGAAAGATTTTCAAAAAAATAAGGCAGTTATTTATCGTTGGTAACAAAGAGTCCGCATACCAATTTTTAGCTTTCTATTTTAAAAATTGCGGAATGCTCCATATAAACTTCCACCACCCATTTTAAATAAGAAAAGAAAATAAGGATAACTTTTACATAGAAATAATAATATTGTTTGTATTCATCACCCGCTAGCAGTTATGCAACGCTCAAAATAGGTATATACGTAGAAAAAAGTCGTGACCTATATATTTCAATTCTCTGTCTTATTTCTCTCGTAATGCCGCGACTGACAGGTGAAAGACAGAAGGGTGCTGTTACTATATCATAGGAACAGCCTGTCTAAAATGGTCACATTGAAGCAATTCATCTAAAAAAGAAATATCGCTATTTGGCATTGGTTTGCATTGTCCACTTACTTTTATATGCGCAAATGTCAAATGAAATATTTTTTTAGACACTGATAGCGGATAAATCATCTACAACCTTCCCATCATCATCTCTCACGGATTTTGAAGAACGGTCTGGTTACCTGAAGTTATAAACATGTCTGGTTTTTACAAAAGTGACAACTATCTGACCTTCCAGCCTGAAGAAAAAGGCAATCAAATTATAGTTTAGGTCTTAGTGCCCCAGAATATCCATTTTCTGGGGTATCTGAGGTTTACTTCACGATAATTTTATTCACCGTATATTATTCATATTTGTGATCCAAACATGAATTCATTCGGATTCAGTGATTTTAAAACCTTTACCTGGGATATTAATCTTAATAATCTCAGGATGCAATTCACGCGTACATAACATGAATTGCACAGCATGTGTAATAGTACTAATAATAATATAATAATAGCTATAGCACACTCGATCTTTGAAATTATGGTTTCGGTTGTTATTAATAATCTAATACGCAACCCTAAAACCGTCGAAGCCTCCCGGACACCGAGTGACTTTCATTTCTTCCCAGGCTCATTATGCCTCATCAATATTCATGCTATCAGAACGCCATTTTTAATGACATTATATTTTAACAGATTTAAATGAAAACGAATTGGAAATGTGAACATTTTCGCGGGATTACAGATTTTAGTTGGCAAAATCTGAATTTCTTGGCGTGAAGAAATGGGTTTTGTTCTGACGATGTTTCTTTGTGAAACTACTTAGGTGCTTCGCGGGCGTAATTTGCTTCATACACGAAGTCGTTTACAACGAGTTGTGGCAGTAAATTATTGGAGGTAATTTATACTTAAGCATATATTTTTATTGCTACACGAGAACGGAAAAGTTAAATAACATGAACAGCAATATTGTTCGCGCTTATTAGCTTTCTTATTTGTCATAGTCTCAAGTAAGTGACTTTTTAAACTTCAGAGTAGAAGTGAATAAGAGACAGACCTGAGAGGTCCCCCAGAGAGTTCCAACCAAGACACGTAAGTTAACTTTCAATTGCTTTGAATTTCAAGATCTCTGTTCAAAATTAAATAGCTTTTATAACAAGCACGTCTTTAAGGTGGTTTCTGTTTTTGATATAGCACAAGTAGAAACCTAACCTAGATACATCGATTTAGGGTCATATCTCACTATGACACCACAGTCAAGCCACTAACTAAATGTATGCAGGTGATACCTGATGTCTTGTTGGTTGTTCAACCAGGTGAGGTAGCGTTTATACAACTGTATACATATTGGTTGCGCCACTATGGTGTCCTAGTGATATAAGGCCCTTATAATATTAATTATAATCGTATCTTTTGTCATCTTAATTATTATTGATGTAAGTTGCGACGCGTGCTAAAGGATTTTGTTCATTTCAGGTAAAAGAAACAGAGTATGGCTTTTGTACATAGATATTTACGGAGGAATTTGTTACGGCATACCAATACCATCTTTTTGTAGAAAAGGCATTTGAACTTACAGTAAAAACAACTCGAATATTTCCAATTCAAAAGGGAAATCTCGAACCGAGTACGCCGGGTAAAAAGGACGACTCTTAATAGCATTGAACTTAAAATCTTCTTACTAAAAGTATAACAGTCTTAGTGGCCGTTGAAGAGGTAAAAAGTCGATGGAATAAGAAGCTCGAGAGTCGATGGGATTGTAAACAGCGTGCTAATGTTGGGAGTACCCGGGAGTGCCGGGGTGAGGAGGCCCTCAGCCCTCTGTTTGCACCCTCCGAGAGGCATTCATTTACGAAACAGATTCCCAAGATGTTTGGCTTAGGCTTGTCGAGGACTACCAAACACTTGTCCAGGACTTAGCGCCGTAATTTTATTTGCTCCCCTGATCTTTATTGGAGAATTCCAAGATTGTATTCCTGAGAAACGTTGAAAAGTAACGTAAAACGCTAGTTCGAGTACGTTTAAATAGATATATTTGTAAGTTTACCTTACAATATTTTTTTTATTCGTCAACAAAAAAATCCTAATATTACAACATCAATAATATCACTTATCCTGTGTGCTGTACTCGCATTGAGATCCTATGTTCGTCTTCAGCAATTCATCTGAAAAAGCAATATTGAATCTTGACATTTGCGGACATAAAAACTTGCACAACAGCCTTTTTAACCCTCCAGCTCCGCTCATTTTAAATTTTAAGACGCATATTTAGAAGTTACTGGGAGTTATCTTTGAATGATCTGTGGCTCCACTTCGACGTGGAGACGGATGAAACTTTATACAAATTGTCTTACTGTTAACTTCTGACACGAACTATTCAAAATTTACTGCATATGTGTATGTTTCTCCATCTACAGTAACAACATGGTGGAGTAAGCTCCGTGCGAACCTTGTGACCAATGCATTCATTTTGCTTTGTCAAGTTATAATACTTTTTCCAGTCAGTAATTTCGAACTTTTCACGTGTAAAATACAAGCAGAGTGTGTGATCTTGTATATTCCCCGCGACGTTGTATCGTATCAAAGGATTCATATTTCTGCGCCGAGTCGGGGAGTCACATTATTATTCCACAGATTTGCATAAGAGCGACTCGCAAAGTTCGAGGAAATAATACGGAGTCATTGTAGGCTCGATTACAGTACATAGTACTGAGTAAGTACGGGGATGTATGCGGGAGAATGCTTATATTAAATATTATCAGGTAAAACGCTTTAAGGTATGATTTATGGTTGTGTGCAAAATGATTCGTTGGTATACCTATCGAAAGTGCTTCGCAAGTGTCCTGTCGTCGATATATTTACTACTAGGTACAGGTATTAGGTAGGTATTATATTATTGCCGTGTATTGTAGTGCCGTTATAGCGTATAAGTATGATATATAGTTACAGTTTCGTATATATATTTTTTAAAGAAATAAACATATATATAAAGTACTATTTCGGTACATACCTACTTATTCAGAATGTACGTGCATATACTAAAGAATCAATATCACCTTCCCACTTGCTCGAAATTACTACTACTTAATAATAGTATTGTATAAATTCTGTGATACTAAGTATATCGAAAAAATAAAGACAAATTAAAAAATTGTCGACAAAGTAGCGTCCAGTCGATAGACTTCCAACATTATCGTAGAAACATCCGTGTAAGTAGAATTGCACAGCATAAAATATCTGAGGATAACTGTCATCGACGTCGCGTGGAGACACTCTCGATAAAGCCTTTTCTTTTTAGGGTTCCTTACTAAGTCAGCGCTTCTATCTGTCTGAATAACCTTTAAAAGACTGTGTGTAGCCGGTTGAAATTTTTGCAAAGTGTATAATATAATCGTAACGGATTTCTAAAATATAGTAAAAATAAAAATGATGGTCCAAGGTTTTTGCTTTATAGAGATAATACATACTTAAAAGCCTCAAACTTTGTATGATTAAAGTTTTAAATCTAAAGTAAAATGACAAATAATTTAATCCAGCAAAATGTACTCGCGCTAATCATCACAGGCCAACTGAATACAAAATAAACCATTGTTTGATGATTATTCGTGAATTTATTACTTAGGTATGTATATGGGTAAGAAATACGGAACCGTCGACGCGTGAGTCAGACTCCCACTTCCCGGATTTTATTACTAGCACCTATTCGTTTTCGAATATTTTACAGCTGAACGTCTCTGTACGTCCTTCGAGAATTCCCTATTACGCGGGCCGTGGATCGGTGAACCTATCATTTTGCTTTTCTTAGGCATTATTTCGTTTGAAGAAAGACTTTGTACAATATGTTATTTGAATTGGAAAAGGAATGAGATGTTACGTAATCTTCGTCGGCGGTTGTACGTTGTGAATTGAATACTTTTGTACCGCGAACGGAGAAAGGAGTTTTAGTTAGTTTTGTTCTGTATTGAACAGCAATATTAAATTCTCTCGTATCTGCTCTTTAAAGTGTTATTAGAGTCTAATGCCCGTATTCTTCACACATTGTGTAGGTAAGCAACAAGTACAATCAAACATCATTACACTAAAATCAAAATCGGTTATCCTTTTGAATTAAGAACATAATGGTGCTGATTCCTGCAGACGCCATCTAATTTTATTTTAAGTTATACCTGTCATTTTCTCATCCGTTGAAAAAGAAAGGGACGGGTAATCGACAGGCATAAAATCTATGGAATACACGTCAATTTTAAGCAGAAATCCAAAACAACCATCTAAAAATTTTACATCGGCAATAACCCGACACAATTAAGTTGACAGCACACGTCAAACGGTTTGCATACCAGCGAGATACCTTTTTGATTCGGCCGGGTTATTCATTCATTTACTCATTCAATCATCCGTCCCTTTTCTTTTCGGTGGATAAGAAAATGACAGGTATAACTTAAAGTAAAATTAGATGTCTGCAGGAATCGATGCCAACATAAGCTCACAACTACACTTCTCATCAAAAAAATCGAAACACCTTGCAAGTTTACGTTTTGTCAGGATTATCAGAAAAATGTGTACATTTAGGAATAAATGTTAAATGTCGTTTAGTAGTGAGTAATATGAGCTTATCAAATCTTAATGTTAATGTTCTAAATTTAAATGAATTTTTCATAGGTTTCGTATTTTGTTAAATGAGTCATTTTTATTCCGTATGGAGTATAAAGGAAATGGATAAAACAACACACGTAAAAGAAAAAAAAAGCTAAAAAACGTTTATTTAATAACTTGTATTCCCTCCCCGAGCTCTAATTACTGCTTCCATACGGTTCTTCATCGATCGGATGAGAGTCACGATCACATGCTGTGGTATATTGTCCCATTCCTCTTGGATTGCATCTTGCAGCTGGCTAAGTGTTTCTGGTGCAGGATCTCTTGCTCGAATTCGTCTCTTTAATTCATCCCACAGATGTTCAATGGGATTCATGTCCGGGCTTCTTGCTGGCCATTCCATAATAGAGATATCGACTTCGTTAAGATAATCTCGTACGACGCCCGCGGTGTGAGCCCTAGCATTGTCGTGCATGAATATGAAGCCGTTGCCAATAAAATGTGCATAGGGCATCACATGAGGCTCGAGACACTCTTCGACGTACCGATGACAGTTTAGTGCAGGCAGACGTGGCCCAGACACGAAAGCAAGCTCTGTCTTACCGTCGGCGCTGATTCCTCCCCAAACCGTCCACGAACCGCCACCATAGCTGACCTTTTCTTCAATGCAGCATTGTGCATAGCGTTCTCCGTCTCTTCTGTAGACCTTGTTCCTTCCGTCGTTACCATACAGCATAATTTTACACTCATCAGAAAAGAGAACTTTGCTCCACTGTAGGTATGACCAATTTAGGTGCTCACGTGCAAAGTTAAGGCGCGCTCTTCGATGGTCTGCAGTTAATTTCGGCCCATTTGCTGGCTTATGCGGTACCAGTCCACGATCCTTCAACCTTCTTCTAATTGTAGAGTCACTTACAGCCACCCTTTGTACAACACGAAGCCGCTGCTGCAGTTGAAAAGCGTTAAGGCGTCGATTTCTTAAAGAAGTTGTTACAATAAATCGATCATCTCGCTCAGAAGTGACCCGATTCCTGCCAGATCCTGAACGGCGCGTGAACAAACCAGTCTCCCGATAACGTTTATAGACTCTATGAACAGATGACAGGCTTAGATGCAGTCTTGCAGCCACAACACGCTGACTAAGGCCAGAATCCAGCAATGCCACAACTTGGGCGGCTTCTGTGGGCGAAGTATCCATACGTTTTAGAAAAAAAACCTTTTTTCAGAGTTACAGTATTGAAATAAAAAACAAAAAGTTTAAGGATAGGCGCCAATTTTTAGTTTTTAAACGCTAAATGTACTCCAACCCTAAACACACATTTGTCTCAAAACAGTGATTCATTTCGTTTATAAGATAACCAAATGAAATTCTAATTTTGAATTTAGAATTTTCGCTTATTACTGTAATGGCCAAACTGCCAGCTATACATTTATGTATTTTTTTTCATCGTATGAATTCTTTTTTGTGTTAAATTCGGACAGAAACAATGAAAACGGAAGTGTTTCGATTTTTTTGATGAGAAGTGTATATCCCAATTGGTACTCAAGAGGTACATTCATTGCAAGATAAACTAAGTATCTACGCCTCACCGAGATTTTTGTTAGACCAACGTGATAGGTGGTGAGCTGTATAAACGCCGTCTATAACGGTGGAGTCAACTGTGTTAGTAAAACTTAAGAACTCTCGTTGTATTTAAGAACTCTTATTGAAAGTCAAGATTCTATTTCCATTGTACGCTACAATCCTATCTATCACTTACAGACTTATTTTATCCCAAAAGAGAAACATTCACAAGTGGACAATAAAAGTTTATTTCGAGGACTTACAGCCAGACACGCTCTCAATAGAGTGAGTACGGTCCGGTAATCGCCCGGCGCGGTGGCAGTCGTATCGCGACCTAACGTATCGCTTTGCATTCAATTGGTGGCCCTTCGCAGCCCAAATAGTTTCGACTGAGGTGTTAGTGGGACGCGTAGAGGGTTGTCAGTATAATATAGACTTGAGTATAGTCACACCCCGGACACTTCATACAAAACAACTTACGTTTTAAACAAACACTACACACGTCAATACGTTATCGTACACGTGCATCTGTGTGTGTGACGTCTGACGCCCATATACAATTGAAAACTAAAGTAAGAACGAGGGGGGTGAGATAAACTTAGCCACTGGTGGGAGGCGGAGAGTTGCCGTTCTATACGTAATATTATTAATTATTCTATGGTAAGTGTAATGTGAATATTCTATTTTATTTCGATACAATTTCGATTTATGATGACATTTTATTAGCAATCGATGTTTGTCTAGACTGTCAACATTGTCGCAAACACCTACATAGATACTTACTGTATGAGGCTCAATAGTACTTACCTATTTATATTAAGTGCCATTTTCTAATTTGGCGGCTATACGACCAAATATAGCCACCAAATATTGGTCCAACAGTAAGCTAGGTGAGGTGTGGGTAGTTAGTTCATCTTGTGATGGATGTGCCTCTGACTACCCCAATTGGGATATAGTCGTGAGGTTATGTTATGTCATGTGTTACCTGTTACCTATTTAGTGTTTTTTGTAACTTTTTTTCTTTTGTTGACTGTTATTCTGAAGTATATTTGACTTTGAATTTACTGACTTTAAAGTTAATTAGGTGTCCGACGAAGTTGATACTTATTTTTGAACATGACTTATTGTTGGCCAAGGATGACAATCACTTATTAACCGGAACCTGTAATACTGACCATCCGTAACCCTAGTGAAGTGTAGCGCAACATGTATAGGTATAGTCACAATGTCCGCCGCCGCGCGAGGGTTCCGTAAGATTATACAGTCGCCTCCTGCCCGCGACAGATACGGACCACATTACAATATCTCGAGCTGGACAAAATGTTCAACAAACTCGCTGGAAATGAACTCTCACTACCGGCTGACGACCTGAAAAGGTATCTGGGTTTTCATTGTTGGATTTTATTTCGTTGAAGTGTGTTTAGTATGGTTTAGATTACAATGGTCAGGCGTGGAGGCAGTGATACTTATGAGGAATCACGGAGGCGCAACTGTTAGTCGTTAATGAACTGTTATGGACTTCGTCATTATCCATGATGGATGATGATGGATGTCGTCCCTCATCATCCATCATAATTTATCATCACCCATCATCCTCCATTATAATCGATCATTATCGATTATAATTCATCATCCTCCATCATCATCCATGATCATTCATCCTCCAGACTTTTATAATAAGTAATAGGTTGTCTTGAAAGCGATATGGTCAGACTATTCCGGAGCGGTAGCTCGAAAACAGTTGAGAATTCAAAAATAGTGTATGGGTTGTTCTTTTTTTTTATCGACAATGATCTGTCCTTCGTTCTGCTTCTGATAAGTTATGTTTTAGAATTTTATTTCATGTTTTGATTGTCCAAAAATATAGTTATCTTATTATACTCAAAATACAAGCAAAATACTAATCGGTTCCTCAATTAGTTATTAACGTAGCTTGATCGTTTTTCACAAAATTATGTGACAGAGTGGTAAATTGAAATGCTGTCTCCGATGAAAAGGGCCACTCTGTCACAATATTTTTTGGAATGCGCCTGCAAAGAAAAGTATGTTACCAAGATAAAGAGAACCACTAAATAGTCCTCTACAGACACATCTTTATATGATGTTTTAAAATATTTATTGCCGTTATAATTTTAAAGATGTTAAATCCGATAAATCGAGAAAATGTCTTTTTATTGTCGATAAAAAAGAAGAACGACCCGTATAAGAATAAAATTGCACAAAATTTTATCAGTTTTTATTTAGTAGATTTTTTTTTCTAGGACGCATAGTTTTTGAGATATTAGCAAAAAACCTAAAAATGGGACTCTTTCCGGCTCACCTCTTAGAAGTGGGCTGTGAGGTGTTTTAATATGTTAGCTCCCTAAACACCCTGAGCAAATTTCTGAAAGCATCGCTTACTCACTGTACAACACCTTCATTGACCAGACTATACCCCGAATTTAACGGGAGCGCAGCCGCGGGCAAACGCTAGAGTTATAAATTCATCTTAAGTGCAATTTACACTTGCCTACATAGTTGACTCGACCATTACAGGCAGCGATATGGCTCACCATCTATCACGCCGGTCTAACAGAAAGCTCAGTGAGACGTAGGTATTTAGTTCACCATGCGATGAATGTACCTCTGATTACCTCAATCAGGGATACCTACACTCATGAGCTTATCTTGTTATGTGTGTTCAAGGTGTCTTTTGAAGACTTGAGCATGGCTCTTCCCGCCTCGACAGAGATTACAGAAGTGAGATATATAATATACGTATTATTATATATTCTAAATGCTCTTTAGCACACAATATTTATTTATCTAGTTAGTAATTTAAAGATACACCTACACATTGACGTAGAAATCTAGGTTAGGCTATTTCGGGCTGGGTTGAAAACGGGCTGTCGAATTTATTCCCACAATTTTGTTCGCCTAACCACTGCTTAGAGGTAGAATATAACACACTATACGTATATTTGACCATTTTGTATATTTCATACACAGTTGTTATGAAATATATGCGCAACTAAAATAACACGAAAACAACACGCGTATTTCATGCCCGAGAAATGCGTTTCGTTTTTGTTTTACTGGTTTTCCACTGCGTCACACACATTAAGAGGTAAGCAGAGGTGTATATGTATATATCATGCACTCCTTGCCAGCTATATAATAGGATGCAAGCCTGTTGCCATTAATCGGGCATAAATCCTGGAAACCACGTGATTCTAATTATCTATGATCCAAACACGAATTCAAAGTCACAAAGTCGAATTCAGTGGTTTAGAGCCCGAGCCCACGAACGAACGAGAGTACCTACATAACTATGTGTAAGTAGGTACTTATGCCGTAAATACGCTACATTAATCATAACGCCATTGTCATTGCGAATGCACTTGATATACCTAGCTTTCTATCATGCGAAATCACGTCAACAGTTATCAATCAACATTATAGATTTGCTCTTATCGAAACTTGTCAATTGGTGGCAAAACTTGAAATTGACACGGACTAAACGGGCGAATGGTCGCAGAGTGCTCTGAAGCGCAGTTCAAATTCTGACGAGAGCCGTCAAGGGTACTTATGTAGTCACTGCGGTTACTTCACTTCGGTTGCTTCGGTCGCTTCGCTACCTTCGGTCATCGCTTTCCCGTCGCCAGCGGCCGGATAACCGCTAATTGACCGGGGTTGCGGTGTCCAGTGAATAGCTTCGCGCGTACTATACTATTCACCTCAATACACTCGACGCCGCCTCAAACAAGGATTTCTATGGCGTATAGTCAGTCCTTCTTGTTTTTCATACGGTACTTCAGGGCAATTCAGATATTTCTCTTTTGTCTACCTTCTATTAAATCGATAGCTACACTTTTGGTCTCGCAAAATCTCGAAAATGGCTCACCAACAAGTGTCGTTTTTTCATTCCCTTTGATTTAGATTCCTAATTGGAGCCGGTAGGTGGCTGCGACCGGGCAAGATAAAGTCTTCCGGGTCTGCTAATATAGCATAATTATATGACGGCTAAAGGTTAAAGCTGGGAGCAATGAGCACTTAACTGTACCATAGAGGGCAAGCAGTAATTTTAACCTGGAACATTAGGCCACACACCCACAGTCGACGGAAAATTCCACTTGATATTAACTCAGAATCATGGTCTGAACCATGCCCCTCAGTATTCGGTACGATATCACTAACACCCTGTATATAGCTTATGTATTTGCAGTGGCACTACAGTTGAGAAAAATGTTACGCATGTCTTTATCGTATTATCCTTATTTACCTTAATATTTTATTCAATTAATATGATACTTTCCTCAGCAACAGATAATTATATCACGTGCTTTAAAGGTAAAGGAAAAGACCGTGGGAAAGAATTTTCTAATTTGAGTCTTTAGATCATCCCAAAAATACAATCAATATTAGTGTAAGTTCTAGTTATATAGTAAGTAGATTTTACCTTAGTGTTATCACGTATAGAACAAATTGATAGCAATTATGCACATCCACTTAGAACCTCTAGACAATACATGTACGGTTGTTGATTATGGTCAATCAATACAACTTAGGGAGCGATCAGTATGCGATGGACGACAATTTATTAGCCGGCATTACGAGACAGAAACAGAAACTACCTAAACTACTCAGTTACAGTTACTACCTATTTAGATGCCATTACTAATCTCAAGCCTCTTAGCAACCTGAGAGTGTATGGAACATAGGTGGTAGCGTACTAAATATATTAGCGTGGTAGGTATAGTATAGTTCTGATCTGATCTTCTACTTTCTCTAATATTAGAAGTAGGTACGAGTGTTAATGATAAAAAGTGAGAATGAGATATATATGTTATATTCCTTGGAAAGTAAAGAAATACTGGATGGCATACCCCTACATTTGTTATCATGATAATATAAAAAGTTATTGATTCTCTTTTTTTTTAGTGTTTTTAAATATGGAGAAAATTGAAAATCACGCAATAATAAAATTTCTGTGCTTGAAAAATTTTAATATTAAGAGGAGGTAAATCAAGACTTAAAAGGAACTTGAGGGGTATCACTCCGCCATATTCTAGAAATGGGCTTTTGTGCGCCGAGTTTAATCGTGGAAGAACTGTACTAGACGACCCTCGCTCTGGACGCCCTACGACAGCAGTGACCGAACAAATAGTAAAAAAGTAAAAATACTTATTATCACAAATCGGTAAATTACTGTTCGTTTTATAGCTGAAGAAGTGAAGATTTCGATAGGAAGTGTTCATAATATCGTACACGACCGCCTAGGAATGAAAACAATATCGGCGCGCTGGGTACTCAGAATGCTTACAGACGCACAGAAACAAACTAGACTGAAGATTTCACAAATCAGTTTAGATATATTACAACAAGATTCTGACCGATTTCTGGCTCTATTCCTAACTATGGCTTCACCATTATGACCCTGAAACTAAACAACAGTCCATGACCTGGAAGAGACCGTCATCTGTAACGCCTAAGAAATTTAAAGTGTCATAACGTTGGTTTGTGCGCGCAAAACTTCACTACCTTGCTTAGATACCCAATTATGACTTTTGGTAATAATAGCCCAGAATAAATAAACAAACGGATGATAAAACGATGGATCGTCAGTTTAAAATTTATCCTGTAGCAAGCAATTTACAAATACTTAATGGACCAAACGGTCCGCTGAGCCACTTAAGTTTGAAAACAAATTACAAGCCGCCATTGATGATTACACCGTAGGTAAGCTCGTCTGGGGGATTATTTCAGGTAAAAACAACTTATTAACGTTTCTAGTGATTCCTGAGATGCCATTAGAATCTTAGCCGAGAATTACAGAGATAATTTCACCGGGGGGGACTACGTAAATTTCGTGTTTTGATGGTAGTATTAATTATTTCTAGATTTATTAATGCCGGCTCCTGATTTATTGTAGCAGTTATTCGCAGACTGTTTATATTCAAATGCTACGTTTTAGACTAATTTATTGAAATGAATATTTCTTATTAAGCGCAGACCGGGGGAAGTGGGGAAATGTACAGAAGACGTTGCTATGTCGGATCACATTATCTACATTATAACATTTTGTCCTTTACAAATTCAGTATTTTAAAATTTTATGATTTGTTGCTAAGTGATATTGTTAGGGTTTATACGAGTACTGCCACCTTTCCTGTTTAAGTTTAACTTAATTTAAGGATTATCTTTTGAATTCAACAATTATAGAATAATACATTCTAACCATATCCAGCAGACTTCAATGGGCTGATGACGATGATGATGAAATTCAAATTCATCTAATGGTCTTATTACTATTAGGTAAGTATTATGAATTGTTACAACAACGATCCATGGGGTCAGTAAAGGAAGTTTTTCAATTTTATTTCCGCGACGGTAAATATTCTACACCTTAGGATTTTGAAATATGATAAAAAAAAGACATAATCACCGTTCAATGTGTATTGCAAGACTGAAGTACCGACATTCATTACAATATATAAAAAGTGAAAAGAAAAACATCATCATCTGTTTTCTTAAATATATACCACCAACAAAAACATTTTCATGCAAAATTATGACAAGACGAGATCATATGTATCGCAAAGAGTTATCAAATCTCATGTAGGGCCAAGCTTCTAACTCTATGCCCTAACTATACAAACCCTAAGTTTCCAAACTCTACACGTTAAGCAAAATATGGGGCTCGTCTTAGCGGGGACACTACGGTGCCCCCAGATTTTATATTACTGTCTCTTATTTATTTTCTGAAACAATATGCTACTCCTACGCGCAACACATAAACAGGATAAACCACAGAGTTAGTAGACTATTCTAGTATTTGAATTCGTGATCAATTTGAATTATTTGGTATTCCGATTGTTCAGAGAACGTTTCCGCTCAAACCATACTGGCCACTGCACTGGATAGTTAATTCACAGTAGACTCCATTTATTGAATTCAAATATATTTTTGTTATTGAATTGGAATAACTTAGGCAATAGGTAAGCTTTAGAGAATAGTTTTCAAAAACATTTATTCGATTATTCATTTCAACCTTATCTAGTGTAAGTTAATGATAAAAAACTTTGTTGCTTATTTATCTGAAACATATAGATACCTATATAAAAAGTAGCTGCAAATAAATAGACTGGCCTGCAAAATTAAGCACCCACTACACTTACCGATCCGTGATTCGGAAGGCACGTCAAGCCGTTGGTCCCGGTTACTACCTACTGATGTAAGTAAGTAGTCGTTACATGAGGCATGTCAGGGGCCTTTGGCGGCTCAATAATAATCCTGACACGAGAGTTGATACTACACTTTTAAAATTTCATTTTTTATTTATAGAAGTTACGGATTAAAATAAAAACGTTTTATAAATAGGTTATTAAGGTGATTCGTTTTCCATACAAAAGTTGATGCAGTGCTACAGGAAAACGGATAGAGGAATATTGTTATAAAACCGATAAATAGTAATATTTTGGTGTATTATTTTCGCAAACTAACAAAAATTTAGGGTCCGAATACGAGAAGTACCATATTTCAGACCCTCAATTTTGATCAATTCTACATTTGTAGTGGTGCAGATTACAGTGTATTTGCTGAGCGTGTAGAGGTGTCAATGTTAGTTTGTGTGCGTGATAGTTTTTTTTTTCTAAAGGCTTTGACTACTTGACAAGTGTAATAGAATGTCAGTGACAATTTATAAAGAGATTTTGTATGAAGAGAATAAATATAAATAAAAAACTAAAAATACTACAATCTGAGAAAAGGAATATTGGAAAAATATTTTTGTAATAACGTATCTTATTTAAACATTTTTAAATAATGGGTAAATACCGTGTTTTAAAAGAGGACATATATTATAATAAAAAATCAATACATAAAATGAAATGGCTGTATGGGCATAGTTCCCTTTGCCTTACCCTTCGGGGAAAACCAAATCAAAAAAGAAGTTGTTGCATTTGCCGGCCTAAATAGTAGTCAATTGTTTTTCCATCCAACATACAGATTTATTTATATTCTCTTTGCCGCGGACTTTTTGGTGGGACCGGGAACGGGAAGGTTGCTTTCTTCATTGAATAATCTAAATAATCAATACGAAGTGGTGTTTTGTGGTTAATGATCACATTAGTCGGAAAACATTCCCGATAGTATTATTAAATCGGAATCTTCAATAAACAAAGTGTACCTATCTATTTTCGCTTTGCGCCAACAAGCCGCTTACTTCGTTTGGGGTTCGGAGTAGGAGTCTGCTCCGAGGGTGGGGGCTTAGGTTTCATCATTTCATTAATCATCATCAAGAAAAAAAAACACAAGACATGGCTGTATGTTCATAGTTCCCTTTGCCTTGCCCTTTGGGAAAAAAAATAAGAAAAATTTTGAAATTCTTATGTATAATAAACAGACATCACAGACATCATGACAGATCTGTCGTGACGATGAGTCACGATTCTAAATATGGAATGTCACAAGTAGCAACACCGAAACGGAAGCCCGCTAATTTTTCTATCAGTAAGTGAATCTTGTCTATGTCTTAAATCTTGTCTTGACAAGCTAGTTTTCTAAGAAAGTAGTTAAAGTGAGTTTAACTTTTATATGAGTGAAAAAGTGCAGAAAGTCCCGCTGATGCTGTTACTAAAGCTACGTAGTGGTGATATAACTCCCTTTTATTAATTTGACTATAATTTTACTAACGATGATGCCAAATTCTGTTTAATAACTTGTGTTTAAAATGGCCGGCCGGCAATGCGACTTGTAAAGATAGATGAGTACTCTTTAGGGGGCATCAATAAGTAATGCCCACAATTGAAGACGTTGTCTGTATGCATAGCTTGCAATTGTAGAAGCCTTCCTTGGCTACCGTTGTCCAAATGAGTAGCCCGCAATCGTAGAAGTATTTCCTGGCCAGGTTGCATCTAAGAGTATGGTGCACTGTTATGAGAGGCTTTCTTGGCCATGTAAGTGCTGGCGTGCACACTGTTATGAGAGGCTTTCTTGGCCACGTAAGTGCTGGCGTGCACACTGTTATGAGAGGCTTTCTTGGCCATGTAAGTGCTGGCGTGCACACTGTTATGAGAGGCTTTCTTGGCCATGTAAGTGCTGGCGTGCACACTGTTATGAGAGGCTTTCTTGGCCACGTAAGTGCTGGCGTGCACACTGTTATGAGAGGCTTTCTTGGCCATGTAAGTGCTGGCGTGCACACTGTTATGAGAGGCTTTCTTGGCCATGTAAGTGCTGGCGTGCACACTGTTATGAGAGGCTTTCTTGGCCACGTAAGTGCTGGCGTGCACACTGTTATGAGAGGCTTTCTTGGCCACCTAAGTGCTGGCGTGCACACCGTTGAAGAGGTCTTCCTTGACCACCTAAGTGCTGGCGTGCACACTGTTATAAGAGGCTTTCTTGGCCACCCAAGTGCTGGCGGGCACACTGATGAATAGGGCCTTCTTGGCCACCCAAGTGCTGGCATGCACACTAATGAATAAGTCTTACTCGGCTAACTAAGTGCTGATAAGCACACCATTGAAAGGGTCATGTATAAGAGGGCAATTAACTGACATAAAGTAATACCTAAGAGTAACTAATAAGATCACATACGCTGGTGTTCAGCCAGAGTCATTAAGAGAGATAAGCTTACATTCTGCAGGGTGATGTGTCACCAAGTAGGTGGTAGTTGTATCACCAAACAGTAGTTCATTTATGTTTCTTAAACTTACAGATGGAGAAGTAATCCGTATCCATGAGGTGAAAGGAAAGGTGTAAGGAAAGCCATATTGAGGATCTGATCACTGACATAGGAACCTATGAGTGAGTAAGAGTTACATCCTATCTACACATACTGACTGGTATTCGCGACGTCAGTCTAGTATGTGTGCATTCACATCCCTACAATAGATTCATAATTCTTTGATTATATACATAATTATAGATAGATATATATAAGTGTAAAAGAGTCGTCGCGACAAGATCTAAAACTAAATAAAATCTTTTTTCTATTTTCTATTTGACTTATTTATGAATTTTAATCAAGAAAACGTGATAATAAGTTCGACAGCAACCAGTTCAGGTCCCCGAAACAGCCCATTTCAGGCCGCGTATATATGGAAAATACTACTTCAATACGTCCCAGCCTCGTCTTTTTTTAACGTCCTCGTTATAAAAAGACGTCCTAACCTGAACTAACTAACCTAACAATAAACACCACGCGTAAATATATGTCCAGAAATGCGCTGTGAGTCGTCTGGACTGGGCGCGAAAACAACATAGAATTCGATTAGGTGCTAAGTGTCCCGCATGCTATCACCAGCTGTCACTGACATACGTATGAAGTCCCGCGGATTTTATTGGAACTAAATGACAAGTCATAATAATTATATGCGGATACTGCGACATCAGCGCCGTGCTTGCGGGACGTCCTGAAGCGCTATTACATCTTTCAAACGCGATGCGACAAAGTTTGAACCTACGCAATTTAGGAAAAATCTACCTTATTATTACTGTACTGTGATCGTTATTTGTAAAATCATACAATACATATACACAATTCTTTATACACAATATAATTATTATGACATATTGTGGACTTTTCGGTATACCTACAAAAAAGGAACAATTCAACCATACGTTGTTTTGTTATATCTCAATGGGCTCAGGCAGCGTTTTCGCCGAAAGCTCCAAGTCGGCTATATTTGTAACGATAATTATGTTTGACATTCATCATCATTTTTGAACCATTTTATACAAAAAAAATACTTGTATAAATTATAAACCCTAAAGCACGCCCATGAATCACTCTACTCATTGGTGAAAACCGTATGAAAATCCGTTCAGTAGTTTTTTAGTTAGCCGCTTGTTCACTGATGCGATTAATGCCTGTTAGAATTTTACAAAATAAAAAATACGGAAATTACGGAACGTACTTTAGTGCAAAGTAAATTATTGTATACTTAATTATAATATTATTGGTAAAAGTGATACTTTTTGAAAATTCCGTAACAAATAGACGGGTTCGCCAAATTCAATTGTAAAAAAAAATACAAAAAGTAAAAACAATTAAAACATGCAGTTGGGTTTGAACCGTGAACCTTAAGAATGGCGGCTACTGCTTTACCAAATGCGCCATTTAGAAGTTAGAAGTAGACTTCAAATTATGCATCTCTTTTAATAGCTAACCTAGTTCGCATGTGTGTGTGACAGCTTCGTGTTTGTACACAAATTGAAATGACACCAACTTTTGATGCAATGTTTCAATATGATATCTTCAGTAAATACTTCAAAATTGTAGCTTAACTTAAAGATAATGTATGTAAGATTTCGCCACCTAACATTTCACTGGGTCAGTACTCAACACTAAACGAATAAATGGAAAAAAATACGAAAACTGCAGAAGTAACGCCATCTACTGACGCAGCGTTACCTAGCTGACTGAAACACATCACCTTAAAGGTGATTCATTGTAACTATTAAACAATACATTAGTAACATTTGAGTCCTGCTTATTTCGAAAGTTTATAATGGGCGGATTCCGGCACACACCGGTGAACAGCCTGTATAAGTAACGTAGGTCCCGCTGCTGGATACAAGGCTCCTCGCAATCAACCGGAGGGGGTATAACACTCAACCGTTACTTCACTGCAGGAGTTCGAAACCTACAATAAGTCACGTTAAAAAATAACACATTATGGGCAGCTACGTGCGTATATTTCATCCCGTGCCAATAAACAGCATATTGCATCCAATGAGGATACACACAAAATTATTCATCCACAGAGCTCGGTACTATTGACTGTCATAGACTAAAATACAGTCGTCGACGACTGTTTATCATAAACTGAAATTATTGCCCAATGGACTCCATGAAATTTTAATCAGAATTTATCTAATAATCACAGTGCACAGTTTTTTTTTATTTACATATGTAAGAAAACCAGACGTAGACAATTGCAGGTAGAGTTAATAATATAAATCGACTCAGGCATTCAAATAAATCAGTCCATCACTTAAAAGGCGCCGCTTAGTAATAGGACTAGGCTATTCATCCAACAGCTAGTAATTAGTTAGTCTTAGTTAAAAAAATCGCGACAGCTCAGTTCGGAGAACGCGTGATATAAATAGTAGTGTCACGGATACCGGGTCGGGCTCTAAACCACTGAATTCGACTTTATGAGTTTTAATTTATATTTGCTTTATAGATAATTGATTTCACGTGATTTCCAGGCTTATTGATTTCCAGGATTTGATTAACCAGGCACATTTGTGGAATGCATTTGTGCGTGAAGGCTTTTCCGCTATTACATGACTTAAACATAGCTGGCGAGGAGAGGGTGTGTAATTGTGTATACTATACACCACTGTCTAATCCTTCGAGGATACAGCCGTGATACTATGTTATCTGATGTTACGTTATGTTGTTTATGTTATGTAGTTATTAGGTGTACAGGTGTGTATGGTAGTGTGGTGGCTGCCGCGTCCGCTCCGCTGCTCGCATGTCATCCGTCGCCGCGGATATAAGGAACACACTTCACATGTTGCTATCTCGTTGGACAGACGATACCCGCGTATGTGACAGGCCTAACGAGTTAGAAGTAATACGGACGGTATTAGATAATAATCATTTAGTAAGGAGAAAAAATGTTATGTCCTCTATGATGTTGCTATGTAAATTTGTACAGTTACGCATAAGCAAAATTACTATCACATTGGTGCTGATTCTAGTACACACCGTCTAATTTTATTTTCAGTCATACCCTATCATTTTCTTATCCGCCAAAAAGGAAAGGGACGGGTAATTGACAGGTAAAAAATATAAGTTTAAAAACTAAAACTCAACTATAGGAAAATCACACTTTAAAAAGTATGAAACAAGAAAATAGATAGGTATATTCCTCTGATATTCTTCCGAAGAGTGATGTTTAGAAGATAGCTGTGGTCGTATGCCGTAGTAAGCAAACTCTTAAGACAAATTGGTATATACTTTTACGACACACCTGACAGAGGGCAGCAGTAACTGTTAGTACTGTTCAGAGGTGGAGGACAGAAGTACTAATACGGCTTTGAAATATACTACTCTGGGCGCCATCCCACTCGCGTCATGTCTGGCGCGAGTACTGCATTCGGAAGGCAAGAGTTCCCTCTTACCAATGCCCTGTTTTACCCTAAAAAGTAGCATGCAAAATGCTACACCGACAAGAGCGAGGCTCTTTAGTGATGACTTTTACGACGGAAAATCCCACCACACTGACATTAACTCAGAATCGTGGTCTAAATCATCCCTCAAAGTTTTCGTTACGATGATATCACCAACACCCGGTATTTTAATCACAATCACTGTCTATAAACGTCATGTAAACGAAACGTTTTGAAGTTTCGAAAGAAATATCTTATTTGGGTTCATCGCCTTTTTCCAACTTCAGATTTCGTATCAACGTTACTTGTGGCTCTGCCTTTCTCATTAGCATTACGGTCGCATGTCCATGTAAGTGTAAGAATAAAATAAATTGATTGCCAGTAACAGTTTACAAGAACTAATTAAGTATATTATGGATACGGGCAAAAGGAAATGGCTCAGCTTGTGCTGTGATGGAGCCATGCTATGGCACTTTCCAGTGGTGGTTTTACTCTTCCTGGGATATTATGCGGAAGTAATCGGCAACGAGGGTTAGAGGAGTTTAAATAGAAATATATAACAATAAAAACAAATTTCGACATTAAAATAAAATCATAGGTACTCTTGTGCGTGTGTGTGTGTGTACGCATGTTTGTATAGTTACACGTTTAAATATAATATACGGATAAGCGAAATATAAATACGAATAATGTATCCCAGGTGACCCGAGTGGTCCGGTGGAAGGAGTGCAAACAACAAGAACGCAAAAGGTGGGCCGGCCTTTCTGCCGCAGGAAATTAAAACATAATAAATCGTGGCACGGCTCATTTCGGCTCCACTTCGTCGGTTCCATTTCCTACCCCGAATGTTTATTCTATGAATTAATTATTGTTCTCTTTTCATTCTTACCTTTTTCATCAGATATGTAAAATTGGGATTTGAATTATGATACTTAGCAGGTAGTTATATTTTGTTAAGGCTAAGATAATAGGAGTGAGTGGGGTACTCACGACGTTTGCACGCCCCCTTATGATATTTTTGTTCCACACTAATGGTTTAGGGAAACTAAACCCCTTCTAATTGATTCAATTTAGCACCAGTGTCTTCTTCTAACGTATGGGTTATGAGGTGGATAACCAACCTCATCAACCTTGGTGTCAGGGTTATTATTGAGCTCCCAAACGCCCCTGACATGGCTCATATAACGACTAGGTACTAACATCAGTAAGTGGGACCAACTGCTTAACGTACTTTCCGAAGCACGGTTCATCTTACTTTCGGACATTCAGGGATTCAAACCCGGGACATCCGGATCGTGAGCCAAACGCTCAACCAGTCGACAAAATGTCAAAACAACATAAGCCGTATCGCTGTCTATAATGGTCGAGCCAACTCTGTTAGAAACAATATAAAATACATAAACTTACGCCCATTACCTATCCCTAATGGGGTGGGCACAGCCACAAGTAATCATAACACAACTTGCAGCCAGTTTTGATACAAAGTCCTAAGTTGGATGTGATGAGTCGTACAGCAACTACAAAGGACGACCAATCGCCCGTATATAGTGGTCCATCATAGTTATGACCTTACGACACAGTTAACATACTTCTGTCGGTTTTTACGACATACCCGGGAAGATAAGCAGCTAAACGATTCTGTTTTGATCCACTCCCAGTCCAACATAATATTATACTTTTTACGAAACATCAAAACTATACATTTCTATGGGATTTGTATACAAACCACACGTATAACGAGTGACGTCATCAACAATCGCTGTCAAACGTCGTACTCTTTGTTTTGTAATTTTTAATTAAAATTAGTAAATCAGTCATAAATAGAAATGAGATTAACTTTCAATTATCTTAGACGGGCTTCTATTTTTCGATAAGCATTTTAAAATGTATCTATAACTCAGTCGTGTAGCCTATTGGGTGGGATTCATTTAAAAAGTACTGCTAAGGTATTTGAAATATGAAGACAAATCATGTTAAGAGAGGTATTAGCACGCGCCGATGCATTGTATGGGTGGATTTATTGAGGTACTCGGGTCAAGATTCGGTTCCTTCGTCGTATGTTGCTGGAATTTGTATGCTAAAACCATTAAAATAAAAGACCTAACATGATTAACGCTTTCTGCTGAAATATTTTTGATTTCATATTATGACTACCTCGGCATGCAATTTTCTTAATAAGAAGAAGCATTTCACCAGAATAGGGATAGATTATAGAATTGAGAATTGAATCACATGCGTAAGAAAAAGTTGTATTTTCGTCAAATAACTTTAAAAGTTATCATTTGTAATACCGTATCTACAAAACTCATTAATCGAAGTCAAACTAATCAAAAAACAATCAATAAAAGTATATAAACGATTTCTTTTATACCTATTTTTTTTTAAGTTTCCGATTTAATGTCGATATGAGATTCAATATAGGTACTTGAAGTTTCCGTAAGGCGGCGACTGTTTACAGCAAGTGGGGGAAGGTGAGATAATTCAATATATCCCCGGGTTTATTATTTTGACGCAAATGCCAGCCGACGGAGAGTAATTGACTTTGTCTCCGGAGCTCTGAGGAGTTGAGGCTGCTTGGGCCCTGGTGTGGCGATCATTATATTTAGTGTCAATTGTGATAATCAATTTGACTTTTAATAAAATTAAAATGTTAAAATTAAACTAAAATCTTAATCTCTTTCTTTTATTAATCTTAATTTCTGTAAAATGTTTTATTTTAAAATACTAGTTTAAATAACCAATAGTTAAGTCATGTAATTCATTATAGTTACAATGTTAATAAAATATATATCAGTCAAATTAAAAAACCTACACTAAAATACATGAAAATACACAAATATATCATCATCAGCCGTACGACGCCCACTGCTGGGCATAGGCCTTTCCCAAGGATCTCCACGACGATAGTAGTAAAATGTTATAATAGAGTATTTATATTGATTCAATAAAATATATTTTAATTTTTTATTACTCATCATCTCCCTAGCATTATCCTGTTTTGAACCCGTCCAGTTTTTATCGTTAACTATTATTACTTTGGTTTTTTAACGTGTTTTAGTGTGTAATATCACGGTTACAAGCGGGATTAGTTTTCGCAAAACCTTTTCGAGCTATCATTCTATCATCATTTTAAGATTATCAATTTGACCCGAATGTATGTACTTGGAATTAGTAATGATGTTAAAAATTAATTAAAAAATAAACTACGTCAAAAAAATTAAATAATATTTTTTTAATCCTTCTTAGGATTAAAGTTTTATTTTTTAATGGATGTGACAAAAGTTACGGCATTATACACTCAGTATTTGGGCTTCGGAAGGCAAGCGCGTCTGAGAGGCAGCCGCTGACAAGTTGCAGCAGTCGCTAAACCAATTAGAGGCCCTCACCGGCTTCAACACTGACGAGTCAGTTGGCTAGCGACTGAGACAGCTCGACCGACTTAGAAACCTAACGATGTATCTAGCAAATTAATCGCTGGAAGCGTATATGCTCGAATTCGATACGATACCATATACCAGTATAGACAAAAGGTTCTTTTCGTACAATGGTTTATGTTGATGGTGGTTTGTGTTGATGGTGATGGTGCATACAGATTAATAACTATTATTATGTAATTTTCATAAAATATCATAAATATTTTTGTTTACAGGAAGAAAATGCACCCGACACAAGACAGGAAATGTACAATAGGTAAGTAAATTAGATTTAGTAAAATTAATTAATCTAATAACGTTTATAAAACTATTATTTAACAATAAGATGAGTAACCAACGTTAGATACGAATGAACATCAGGTTAACTTATTGCTCGAAGGTGATACATTTAAAAAATATTTGTGGTGTTCCTCCATATAAATAAATAATAAAATATAATATACCAAATTTTTTTACGACATAAACGGTGTACACTTACTTATAACACCTGTCAAAACAAGTCGTAAGTAATGAGATACTTTCCAGGCTGGGATTCTCTTAAAATGCATAAATGGTTTTGTCATAAATTTAATTATCATAATCCTTTTCGCATAATGTTTTTAAGCATAATAGTACTTTCCCATAATAACATCTAAGAATACTGGTTTGTTAGTTATAACTTATTTTTGGACTAATATTTGTTGGTATAAATTTGATTCGCATATAAATAGGTATCCATAATTCTTGTTTAGAATAATAGTGTTTTGTCATAATTTTTACAAGGCATAACAGTAGGTTAGGGTGCGGCGGGGTTGGCCCTAGGGCCACCCCTACGCCGCCAGCATGTTTATCTTACACACGAAAAGTATACTGAATGATCACCAACAACATGAAATAGAGTCAAAAAATATAAAAAGTCACAATCATGAACCAAATCATCATTGGCCTTATACGTCTGTTTCAGACGATTTATGACGTCATTGCCTCAAAGAAATGCAGCCAAGGAAAAAGTAAGTTTCGGAAATGTTCAAAGTTGTGCCAAAACTTTTCTTATTCGGAGTATAGTTTTTATGCTTATAATACATACATACATAAACTCACACCCGTAATCCCTAATGGGGTGGGCAGAGCCACAAGTAATCAAGACAACTTGCAGCCACCGTTGATACGATGTCGTAAGCTGGATATGATGAACCTTATGCTTATAATAATTATGCTTATATGTCATTATTGTCATTAATTATTATGCTTATGGTAGTTATGAGTTTCAAAATTACGCTTAAAAAGTTATGACAAATTAATACTATGCGTAACTAATAATAGGACAAGTAACATTATGCCATGGTAAATTATTACATGGAAAAATATGCGTAAAAATAGAGAACCTTCCAGGCTACGTTACCCAAAAAACTATAGACGGTGTTGTACAGATTTAACGTGATGATTAATTAATTACTTATTTTCTGACCTCTCCTTCAGTCTTGTCGGTTTTCCGTTCCACTGAAGCAAGGAGGGGTAAGACAAGTGTGTGCGCCTGCGTTTTGCGCGAACGTCTGTGCACCTTAATATATCCTGCGTACCTGACAGCTTCATCGTCATCATTTTCTCATTGCTCGGGTACATCATTATTCAAAAATATAATATATATATTATAATAATTAATTGATATATTTATTTAATCACGTTGACATTCCGTAATAATTGACATTGAATGTTATCAATTTAAATAATTGTAATATTGTATATTAATTTCTTTGACATTATTTTGTTAATTATGTCGTTCATTGTAATAATTATTGTAATAATTTATGATTATCTCATTTCTTGTAAGTTTTTGCATGCCATACACTTGGTGGATCATGAGATCCTTATACATAAAATTGTGACCATCTTGTAACAACCATGTATCCAAGCAAATAAAATTATTCTATTCTATTCTATTCTAATGTAATGGCAATAGGTATGTAATAAAATAATAACTGTAGCTTGATATTATAGAATTAAGTCGGTACCGACTGTGCTCCAGAATCAAAATAATATCATCTCCCTAGCATTATCCCGTTTTTCCGAAGGTCCGCTTATCTAACCTGAAGATTTGACAGGTCCGGTTTTTTACAGAAGCGACTGCCTGTCTGACCTTCCAACCCGCGAAGGGAAAACCAACCCAATACGGGTTAGGTCACATACCTCCGAAAATGCATTTCTCGGGAATGTGGGTTTCCTCGCGATATTTTCCTTCACCACAGAGCACGTCATAATCATTTATGATCCAAACATGAATTCTAAAACAAATTCGACAATCATTGGTTTAGGCTTGTGCTGGATTCGAACCTGTGACCTCAAAGTGAGAGGCAAGCGTTCTACCAACTGGGCTACCACGGCTCAAAAATCAGAATAATAATGGGTGGAAATTGTGTTGTGCCTGGCTGTAATAACAAGAGTTATTTATACCCAAAAACAAAGATAAAATATGCATAATTCTGTTATCCATGAAATTAGAAGATTAAACGAAGGTAACTCTGTACAGCGCCATCTATATTTTTTTTCACCTTCCAGTTCTGAATTGCAATTACTAGTAATCACTGGTGATTAATAATTTCTGCCGACCCCATAAGCAGAAATTACTATTAAAAAATTGCCTCACATCGATCATATATTTACTTCTTATTATTTAATAAAAGATAATAATTGTGTCTGACATATCATAATAGTAACGAAACATGTGGTTGGTTTTTAATAATGAATTATTATTAATTTGGTTTACATTTAATTTATGTCTGTGGTTAAAACTGACAGGTAATTAAGTGAAATAAATTGGAAAGTAAATAAATTGCGGCAGATTCATGTCTTTTGTCAATAAAAATATTTTCTCAAATATACTTAAAAAATATTCAGTATTTTAAAGAACGGCCTCAACCTATGCACTTTATACAAAATTTTATATTATTTCGTTAAAAAAAATATTTTTTATTTATGATAGTATTTACATTTGAAAAATATTTGCTAGTTAAGTATTTTTTCTTAGTTTTATTGTAGTTTGTCAAACAAATAACTAAGTTCCAAACTTTTGCTAAGACAGCTTTTCATTCTCCATTCATATATTAATGGTGTCCGCAACCTAAATAAAAATAACTTTCTCAGCCATTAAATTCTAATAATAATAAAAACAGACTTACCGTCAAGCAGGAACAGCAGGCGGAAGATGAGATGACAAATCCTTTTCATCTTGATCATTTGTTCTTACTTTAAACACTTACTAAACAACTTTCTAAATCTTAACAACGACTGGACATCGACTAACTAACTATTGTCAGAAGACTTAACAACAACTAGAGGTATTTATGTCACAACAACACCAATCTTATTCTAATTTGGCAAAGACGTAAGTAGAGTGGATTGTAGCTGCGTAGCGCATGGTGTAGCAGTGCGCTTGCCGCGCGAGCGAGCGGGCGACTGGCGTAGCGCGTCGTAGCGCCGCTACGAGATTGCTCATTACGAAGCGCCGAGTTAGCGCGCGCATTCACTACATTATTCGGTTTAATAAAGTGAGCCTTGTGTATGCAGATGCGTCATATGATTTCATATATGTATAGAATTTTAGAAGCGCCTAGTGCCGCATGTAATATGTAGCGAGTTAGGAAGTACCGCGGATGTGGATGCGGGCGCGTTTGTTAGGACGCCGCCGGTGAGGAAAGTAGGACTATTTGCTTATTAATTTGAATAATGTACAAGTTTATTCTTTTTTCTTCTTCATACATCTCTTTTAAAAAATACATATATTCCCTGCAATATTATAACTGGCATTGGGTAGTATGACATCTCTATTATGAAATAGCATAGAAAAACACAATATGGAAAAGTTGTCTCAGTTTCTTTCAAACATCGCGTTTCGTATCATCAGGTAGTGTCGCGGCATTAATAGCTAGGAGTCGTGTAATCCTATGTCACTGAAAGTTGCGCGATAAATCATCGCGGAGACGCGCACTCGCGCTAATTCTCCACACGAGACACTACTTACTATTTGTTTCTATTTTAATTACTAATGAGCCCATGCCTTTTGTAAATTAGCAAAACCATACTGAGTGACTTACTAGTGTAGTGTACTTAGACTTAGAACAGTAAAGACTGGCACGAAAGAAAGTCGTTTTTGGATTCTTCTTCTTTCGCGTTTTCTCGCCCGACCTAAGCATCCCTAGTGGCAGTTATTTAATTCAATACCACTCCATTATTGCATATACACGACTTACCTACTTTTGATAAGTCAATGAAATTGAATGCCAAAAATGAAATTTAAAAATATTTGTTTGTAATTGTAAATAACTCGAGCTCAGAGCTTGACAAAAATAATTAATATAAACTAAGTATCCACACCTCACCGAGCTTTCTGTTATACCAACGTGATAATTGGTGTTAGTGAAAATAGTATACATACATAAACTCTCGCCTATTTCCCATCGGGATAAGCAAACACTATGAATTCAATTTGCTTCGATCTAGACATACTTCTTTTGCTTCCTCCATATTCATCAATCGAAAATATTTAAATAATAAAATTGAAAATTGCACTAAAGATAAATTAATAACTCATTGGTGCAAGTCCAATACCCCGCGCTCCCCGTTTGAAAATCAAGCCGGCGTAACACTTGACAGTGACTTAAAAGCAGAATACTTGATAACATTTTCGATTTCGACATTTTAATATGAATAGAGTTTGGAATAAGATCCGTATCCCTCTAGGACATTATGCGGGCGCGACTATGGTGGCGGCACCATGGGGTCCTAAATCGTCGTCACTCAAAATTCGTCTTTGGAAAGTATCTTATAATTATCTATCCTAACGTTTCAATTTAATTACGTGGCAATTTTTATCCAAATCAGTCCCCCGTAAATATATATGAAGCAGTCTCCAAGTCAGTAATACAAAATGAGCAGGTGAACCCAATTCTAACCTGTCAAAGGCGAACTTGTGCTCAAATGTGACGTTACGGCGCCTGCCGCACTCACAAAGCTGGGATTAATTTTCCATTCCATCAAAATTGTGTCGAATTTCCAACACTTTCGTAAGGACTCTCCGATACCTTGATTTAGAGATTACTGGATGTTCAAGCAATTATATAACGTTGTGGGAAGCATTATGTTTGTATCTGAACACATGAAATGATTTAACCATGTCTTATTTTGTAATAGTTACGAACCTATATTATTTTAAGTCGTGTTGTATTTTTTTTGGAGTGACTTATGGTAGATTTGCCGCAAATGGCATTAACATCTTGGTCATACAAATGGGGAGCGCTGAGGGATCTCACTCGGTGCTAAATTTAAGATAACAGGCCCAGTTAGGCGCGACCTAGACTCAGAGCGTCGCCTCCGAGGATGATATTTGAAAGAATTAATCGACCCTAATGGGATCGATAGCAATAAGCGCTGAGTCAGGGAAATCGTCGACGACGCCGGGGTGGTCGCTATCGGGGTTTTGCAGTGTTCGTGTGTAGCATTAATTTGATGTTTTTTAAACCATGCCCATCAGGTGTAATTGCGAGTTATAAGAATAAGAGAATGAAGTGCTGTGATGGAGCCAAAACTTCAAATTCAAACTCTTTGTAGCAACAGGACATTCCACATTAGTAGCAAAGTAAAGACGTCAGCGAGCGGGTGGGTCGCGTAATTAGAAATAACCTGGAGTACGATTTCCGAGCAAAAAACTCCCGGAAACCCCACTCCAATACGTCCCAGACGGTGACGAACTGCAGTAGGATTTACTGGTTAATATTAGAGATGGGCCGACGGGTACATCTCTAGTTAATATGCGTAAAATAAAATATGCTAGAAACCTTCATTCTATTCGTCAACCTCGCAAGAACTAATACAGGTTTCTGGTTTACAGATAGAGTATGTACACGTCACGTACAGACACTTATCTAGTAAATAGCATTATCACTATCGGATAATGTCGAACATGTTGCGATGGATGTATCTATGACTACCCCAATTTTCTTTTCCGATTACCGATTTACGATAACGGATTACGGCTAACGGATTCGGAACTCGGAACTCGAAACTCGAAACTCGAAACTCGAAACTCGGAACTCGGAACTCGGAACTCGGAACTCGGAACTCGGAACTCGGAACTCGGAACTCGGAACTCGGAACTCGGAACTCGGAACTCGGAACTCGGAACTCGGAACTCGGAACTCGGAACTCGGAACTCGGAACTCGGAACTCGGAACTCGGAACTCGGAACTCGGAACTCGGAACTCGGAACTCGGAACTCGGAACTCGGAACTCGGAACTCGGAACTCGGAACTCGGAACTCGGAACTCGGAACTCGGAACTCGGAACTCGGAACTCGGAACTCGGAACTCGGAACTCGGAACTCGGAACTCGGAACTCGGAACTCGGAACTCGGAACTCGGAACTCGGAACTCGGAACTCGGAACTCGGAACTCGGAACGCGGGAACACGGAACTAGAGGCAGCGCGCCGAGATAGGTATTGCACTCATTAATTGTAAGTAGTTTTTGAATTTGGTTATACAAAACCGATTAGTACCTCCATTTCAAACATTTCTACCTATCAATCTTGACTATCAATTGATCTTAGTAGGTTATAAAATTTAAACTTAGTAGGTTATAAAATTTAAATGCATCACAATGTTAAAATAAAACGGGCAAGCAAGATCATCATGAAAAGATCTTACTTGAGCTTCTCCGTGAAGCGTCGAGGCCGGCACGACATGAAGCGTTGAGGCCGGCGAGACGCGAGCGGAGGCCGCGTGACACGCTGGCGGAGGTACGGGGCTCGCTGGCGGGCACAGGCCACAAGAATGGGCACGGGCACCTCTTGCGCTGGAATAGTCGGCCCGAAGCGGGGTATATAACGTGCAAAACAAGGCAGTGCAAAAGCCTACTCGGGCGGGGGCGCGAACAAAAATATAACACACAAAACCCAAAATTACGTTAATGAAATGTGACTCGTGCAAGTGCAAAAAAATATGAAATGGCGTGCTTTTGCATTACAAACAGCAAAACTCGTTATAGACGGATATTGTAAAATTTTATACAGAATTATTAGAAAAATGTTAGAACGAAAACGTAAATTTCGTTCTAATTCTAACAAATTTACGTAAAAAAAACACTAACTGGCAAAAATTTTTGAACATTCACTGGTTGTAGTTAACAGTAAATTGCTTTGAGATTAGTCGATATAGCTAGAAGCGCAATAACTGCTAAAATACCAAAATGGAGCACGCAGTCAGTGATATAGTTCATTGGCATGACGCGCTTTTTGCCTTCCACAGTTGTAACTGCGAAATGCGCAGGTTAGAGGTTACAACGAGTGGATAGGTTAGGACAATAGGATATTAAATTCCTATTAAACTTACCTTATTTGTCCGGGGAGCGTCCTCGTGGAACCCAAGGCTGCAGATTCTTGAATTTTCATGGTCGCCAAAATGTCTGCGCTGCAGAAGCTCCGGCGTGGGTTATTGTTGCTCGTTGTTAGGTTGTAGTGTAGAGGATTGCTTCAAGGATACTTTTTTCCTAGAGGGGAATTGTTTATTGATTAGTATTGTACATTACGTTTAGGGTCGTAAGCGTACGCGATCGTTCGTTGTCGAGAGAGTAGAATAAATAGACCATGGTATTATAAAAATATGCATACACAAAAGTGACAGTAAGATCTCAAGGTTAGCCCAGCTGCCGTAAAAAATCAATTATAATATAGGTAAATAGGTAATAAAATAAACTGTAGGTATGTGAGTGAACATTGTTGGTACTGAATAACTATGTGATATTTTTGTTTGGTATCCTGCTCGATAGCTAGTAAGAAACATCGAAATATAATGAGCACAGGAGAAAATACGGCGAAGACGTCCAATAATCTCGTTTCATGTTCTGAATCTAATTGTTTCTTAATTTCTTGTTTCGTAAATTAGAATATTTAAGAAATCTGGAAAACAGAAGTCTAAGAATAAATGAAACATGAATAGAAGAATAGATATCCAGTATGGGGGAGGCCTATGCCCAGCAGTGGGCGTCGTACAGATGATAATGATGAAATAAAAAATAAAAAGAGATAAGCTTACCTGTACTGTCTGTTTTCTTTAATAAAATAATAAATAAATAAAAAATAAAATAATGTCTCAAAACACCAAATAACTAAAACCACATTTGGTATCCAGCTGGCTACCACAAGGTCTCAAATGTGGACACACTGTTGTCTGTTTATTTCTTTTTTTCATGAGCTGTAGCAGTGTAAAATTTTACCTATACAATCTGATTCTTGGTCCTTGATTAGAGCAATGTGGCCAAACTGTGGGTGGTCCCTAGTCCCTAACAGTACTCAGGACCAATAAGACAGATACAAATAACATTTTCTTAATTCTTCATTTCTTTAAGTTTTCTTTAGTTAAGTTTGTATAGTTTATGCTTCTAATAACCATGATGAGGTTAGTGATCGTGATTATTATTATTGTATTTCATCAAGTTTGGTAACTGCACACTCGTAGGACACCCTTCCTTAGTGATGACCACAAATTAGATTAAATTTTATTTATTATGAAAGGCATTTGGCAACCACAATTTAGGTAAACAGACTACCTTTAAGTGTGCGTCAAGCTAGCGGCCTCAAAAAAAAATGGGCACGAAAAAATAATTTGACCATACCAAAAAATAGTACTCTTATTGAAAAAAATAGTACCTGTTGTAAAAAAAATAGTACCATCACGGTTCTGGATTTATAGCCATGTTTTATTGCACTTGCTAGCTTGACGGTGAGCGAAATTTGGCGAGAGTTAACGACAAGGTCTTTCGCTTTGATTTAAACGCCAAAAAATAGTACCGAAATAGTACTCACCCCCTGCAAAATACCGAAATGAGTACTTCAACGGTTCCAAAGTTATAAAGGCAGTTCTTTGATCCCGCTAGCTTGACGTTTTGAAAATACCTATTATCTAGGGAACGCTTGCATACTTCAGTTTGTAACTAATGTCAATAAACTCGTATGAAATAGTACTCTCTACCATCATAATTTGGACCTGATTCTCTTTGTAGAAATATGTCAAAAAGTCATTATAACCTATGTCATACATTTATCAAGACAGGTACCGTCGCGAACAAAATTATTACACATGCTCAAGAAGAATGTTGTCAGATTTTAGTATTTTTTTCCCCATTTTTGGGTAAAAATTGGTGAAGTGCCAGGGTTGTCAGATGAAAGTAATATCATTGTTGAAACTCTTTGAGTTATTCTACAAATACTGCAAATTGTTTATTAACAAACACTTCGATCCGTAACAAATTGAACATGAAGGTATAAATTATAAAATAAAACAGTAGATTAACAATGTATTATGATGTATTAAAATCACAGATTGTTTTCAATAAGAACTAGACCCATGCAGCCATTTTCTATTAAAATTATTGCATATGGGTGCATGCAATAGCAATTTTTTGTAATAGCAACACTCTGAAGTGCAAAGAAATGGTAGGGTAGACCTCCAAAATGGCAATACTGGCGATGGCAATACTTACGAATAAATTGTGAGGTTATGTAATTGTCTACGTGACTGTATCAACAACAAATGTATGGCATAGGTTATGATGATTTTTTAACATATTTCTACAAAGAGAATCGGATCAAAATTATGATGGTAGGAAGTACTATTTCATACGAGTTTATTGACATTAGTTACATACTGAAGTATGCAAGCGTTCCCCAGATAATAGGTATTTTCAAAACGTCAAGCCAGCGGGATCAAAGAACTGCCTTTATAACTTTGGAACCGTTGAATTACTCATTTCGGTATTTTGCAGGGGGTGAGTACTATTTCGGTACTATTTTTTGGCGTTTAAATCAAAGCGAAAGACCTTGTCGTTAACTCTCGCCAAATTTCGCTCACCGTCAAGCTAGCAAGTGCAATAAAACATGGCTATAAATCCAGAACCGTGATGGTACTAATTTTTTTACAACAGGTACTATTTTTTTCAATAAGAGTACTATTTTTTGGTATGGTCAAATTATTTTTTCGTGCCCATTTTTTTTTTGAGGCCGCTAGCTTGACGCACACACCTTTAAAGGTCTGATGAAGGTCAAATAATCACATGATTATTGCTAAAATGAGCACTATCCGGCTGAATTGTGAGCTAATAATAGCTAATTAGGAAAAAATCTCAAAATGGTTTTAGAATTAGCATAACTTTTTTCCTTTACATACTGAATTGTATCAATGTTGTGAATAAGAGATAGATAGGTACATGTCTCTTATTTGGATCTCCATCAAAGGAAGGAATCTTCAAATGTGGCAACTTGACAGTGTTGCCATGAGAGTTTGTCTGAGAAGTATTATTAATCTTTGATCCATGCTTTGGAAGGCATGTTAAGCCGTTGGTCCCGGTTACTATTTACTGATGTAAGTGAGTAATTGTTACATGAGCCATGTCAGGGGTCTTTGGCGGCTCAATCATAACCCTGACACCAGGGTTCATGAGGCTGGTAGGTATTCCACCTCAGAACCCACACGATAGGAAGAAGTCTTTGATGACCTTTCAAGTTTTAATTTCTTGTCACCCTCTGGTTGATTGAGGGGTGGCCTGTGCCCAGCAGTGGGACATATATAGCCTGTTTATGTATGTTTATGTCTTTCATTTAATTGAATAGGTATCCTGATTGCAGTCTAATTTTAAATTTTGTATACAAAGTGCACTTTAAGTTACCTACTTGGAAATTATTTATATGTATAAGTTTATGTAAAATCGAATGAATAAATACAACCTAGAGCGCGCTGCACAATCTCATTAGATGCAGGAGCGCGATGTCTCTTATCAGCTTAACATTGTTGGAAAACGCGTCGTAGTGTCAGGCCTCAAATGTCGAGTTCCTGCCGTCTTCTCTAGGAGTAAAGCTGAAATTAGAAGCAAGATGTTGTTGAAGACTTATAATGACTATTTTTGTAGAATAGGGAACTTTGTTAAAAATATGACGTAGGTACCTAATATATGTACTAAAAACGACACTATGACTTGACACAAACAAATTTGCAATTGAATAATTTACGTATGAAATTAAGTTAAAAAGATGTATTTACGTATAAGATGAATGTTAATGAAATCAATAGTTATTTTTTTAAGGATGACGAATTTGAAAATGTCGCCGAACACAAGTTTCAACACGAATTATCAACAAAATTAGAACATAGGTAATCGAAGCAATAAGAATTATAAAATAGATAGGAAAGGACGTTACCTGCCTCGGATTGTTTCACCGCAGACTTCTAAATCTTCAAGGGATAGAGTAATCGCCTTCCAACGATGTACTTCTATCATATTCGGGGTCAGTGGTCACCAGAAATGTTATAGCCAATCTGCTCCATGGGATTCTTCAGGTACCCACTTTTCAATTAAAGATGCTTCTGTTTCAATTAAAAGATGTATTCTTTATTTTTAAACAACGTTTGTAACATAAAAGAAGTCCAATAAAAAAAAACTAATAAAAAGTTACATACAACAAAGATGCGTCAGTCGATGCTCGAAGTTTTTTTTCCCGGAGAATACTGAATAAGGCAAAGGGAACTATGCCCATACAGCCAAGTCTTATGTATTTTTTTTTTGACGATGATTAATGAAATGATGAAAGCTGATGACGATTAATGATGAAACCTAAGCTCCTACCCTCCAGAGCAGACTCCTCCTCCGAACCTCGAACGAATTAACACAAATATCCACATAACTTTCAAGTTATGAAGCGGCTTCTTGCCAGTCAAAAATTTTCGCTTCGAACACTTTGTTTATTGAATATTCCGATATAATAATATTGTCCCGCATGTTTTAATTATTTAGATTATTTATTCAATGAAAAAAGGAAGTTCCCGCCAATTGTTTTTTATCTGTCAAAATCAAATGACAGCTATAGCCGCGTGCTCGCCACAGACTAACCGCAGACGGCACGCTCGTTTCATTGAGCGCTAACACTTATAGTTTTTATTTAACGTGGCTTATTGTAAATTTTTTGTTTGCCGCATCGCATTGGCGGGACAAATGGGGAGCGCTGACAACTTTTATCCGTTAGAGAGAGCGAAACACTTCCCGGCCCTCAGTAACACTCTTCACTTCACACAACAACAAAGGTGATAAATCCCTATACTTACTCCATTCAATTTCTTCACGCTAATGAAATACAGTAGTATAAACTTGCATAACCCTCGCAGGCTGTCAGTGAGGAAGTTTGGGATTCATTGTACTGGTAAATGTTCCCGTATTTCCGCGGCAAATATTTTGTGTGCTCTTTGTTGTAATTTTATCATGTTTAATTATTTTTGACGTACCTACGCCACTTCAGGATCGAAGTAAAAGGAATTCCATAGTCTGTTTATCCCTGTAGGAGATAGAAGTTCATGTATTTGAGTTGTGATATGTTTGCGAGTTAAATTATATAATATATTATGTAATAGATAACCTCCTTCTTTTTTGAAGTCGGTTAAACATATTAGAAAGGAGCGAATAGATACCATTATTTAAAAAAATAATATGTTTTAGAAATGCCATGTTAGTCAATAGTCACATCAAGAATTCATTACCGTAATCCTTATGGAGGTAGGCAGAATCACAAGTCATTAGTAACTACTTAGTACCCATTCTTGGTGAGTATTGGCATTCTAAGATAACTTTGTCATCGTCTATAATTTAGCCAATAACAATAAACAGGGTACTTAGTCGCTCAATCAACGTTCATAACAGGTCTTTTTATTATTTAACTTTTATTTTGAAAATCGAATCTATTATTAGTTTTACACATAAAGAGGTTTCCAGAAAGTGTTAGGGACACATAAAACTACCTACATGTTTTATAAGTAATGTTGTTATTACTTCATACGGCTTCCAAGTAGAATGTGTAGTGTCAAATTAGTGTTACATCCATAAACCACAACCACATAAACACCGTGAACATACGACATTATGTACGTAGGTATATAGGTATGGCATGTTCGCAATATTTCAGTATATTTTAATATCGGCTTCCCGACCACGTATCGCGACGCGAGTAGTTGTTTTGAAGCTTTGCAAGTATTAAGCGGCGTCTGCAAACAACTTGCTCGGCGAGTTTCATGTTGCGGAAAACAAAAATTCCAAAACAAAATTCAATTTTCGAACAACGAACAACATTTCAAGGTTGTTTTTGTTCGGCCATTTTCATAGAATTACTTACTTACTTACATTATTATTGTGCTGCGCTAGACATGTTCTGTGCGAGACAATAAGATGTTTGTAATTTGTATGTGCTTTGTTTGTTTGATGTGTCAGACACCTCGTATCAGAAAATATAATTAAAAGATTACTCAACAACAGGCAGGTAACAAAGCTTTGTTATCTGTGCTTTGAAGGGATAAGCAGAGGTGTCATAGATGTAATAAAAAGTTACACATATAGCCTATTATACGTCCCACTGTTGAGCACTACATACCTACCTCCTCTCAATCCATCGCAAGTGCATGGTACACAGTTCGACATTTTGTAAATGAATCTCATTAGAAAAATTGTTTCCTTTCCTACTGTGAAATTCACTGGTATTTGACTTGTTAAGTAGTGGTCCCAAGGTTGCACTCTCGCACTTGTCACTTTTATTATGAAAAGTAAGTAGTTAGTGCAATAAAAGTTTATTTTACTCTAGAGGACTCTTACTTAGATATGTTTGTATATTCTATGAACATTTTAATTTGTTAAGTATTTGACCCCATCCAGTAGGTACTGTGATCGTGAATACAGCGTCGTTAAATCGGTGGTTTCCTGTCATTGTCAAACGCAATGCAATTTAACACAGTACTTATATGAATCGCATAGCGCATTATTATGAAAGACAGTTGCTAGCTGGCTTGACCATTACAGACGGCGATACGGCTCACGTTGGTCGTACGTACCTATCGCGTTGGTCTAGCATAAAGCTCAGTGAGGTGTAGGTACTTAATTCATCTTGCAATGGATGTACCTTTGACTACCCCAATAGGGATATAGTCATGAGCTTATCTCATCCTCACTTGGCTGGGACCCCATTAATGTCGTGACTCACACCGCGACTTATGCTGAGTGAGATCCATTTATTGAGGACGTCTAAACTCAAACTCAGCCCATCGCCGGGCACAACCATGGTTATTTAAACCAGCATCATTGTTTTTTTTTTTAAACTTACTTACATCAAATATTAGGTAATATGTCACTATTCTGTCAGATGTTTTTGTATTATTACTGTGTCTAAGTCCTATTATAATAATGCGGATAAAAACTGCTTTCGCAAAGGGCTATAGTTATAACCAGAACAAAATGTTTGTTTACTCTAATAGTATGGGAACTGTCAAAATTTACGAACACTCAACAGTGCTGCCGCCTACATCTGAGCTTCATATTTTTTATTCTCATTAATTTAAGTATTTCTATTATTTTTGTGTCCTGATAACTCGTAACTATAGCCACCTCGGGAGATAAGTATGAGGGTACGAGTCTATATCGGTCTATATACCTACCTATACACGTAATAATAAGCAGGTGCTTTTTAATACCGGTTACTCATATAAAAATCAGTGTAAACGTATTATGAGACGTTTATAGCGCGTTGATCCGCGTCGTGAATACATTGCGGCGCGTGCTCGTACGTTACATTTTTATAGCTGTTATACTAGCTCCTTCTACGGGTCTTACTGTATCATTTCCCTTTTTAGTAATATTCTATTTCTTCTCTCGTATGGGTTGTGAAATCAATGATTTGACCTCATCAACCCTGGTGTCAGTGTTACTTTGATTGAACCGCCATTTGCCCTGACATGGTTCATGTAAGCATTAGTATATATTTATTTAGGTAAGTAGTGCATTTCTTCGTGGCAATGACGTCATAAATCGTTTGAAACAGATAAGACCAATGATGATTTAGGTAAATAGTAGCCGGAACCGATTGGGTCCAACACAAGTTCGTAATCGCGAAAAATAAGGCTAAAAATGTCGTGATATATTTGGATTGCATCGATTTATAAATAAATTTGTTTTTTCTACACTTTGAAGAGACCGCAGACATACCTAAGTATTACAATGTCATGTTAATTTCAACTTGATACTTCCACGCGTTTCCGAGATAAAGGTCATCCATGACAGACAGACGCACGTTTCCTTTCTAATTTTGGACTAAATTCGATATTGCAGCTTTATCTGAAGCCAGCAAGTTGAATCCGCGGAAGTAGACTACATACTTGCTAATTACACGCGTTTTATGGCTCACCCGCTGAAAAACTTGCGCTCGTAAACCATTACTTAGTAAGTGTAGGTACACTCGACGGCTCATCCCGAGCTAGTTAAAGTTTTATGTACTCCCAACGTCTAATTCACTCGTCTCTAAAACCTATAAAGGAGCTTTATACGCGTTTTTGATCATTAAAACTGGTCTTCATTATTTGTTTTATTATGTTCGTAAAGTTTGAAAATAATTAACAGTTGGTTTATAGTAGTACGTTAACGTAACTACCGTAAGTACTAGCTTTCCTTTGACTAGTTTCTTTGAATTTCACATTTTTTATGGGAAAATAGAGGATAATTTCACTCAGAAATATTTCTCTTCTAGGGTAAGGAAAGGGAGTTTTGCTCATTAATAAAAGAGTGACTGTCTCTGCTCAGCGTATTAGAGACGCAATAATTATAATTAAATGTTCAGTGGCTTTTTCCGACAACTACTTTGTAAATTCTTGACATGTCTCCTGTCATGATTTCTCTGTTAAATAAGTACAATCAACAAATCACGGCGAGTCCGCAATCACGCGGCGTCTATTGTCGTATATTTGCATGCAAATTGCGTACAAACAAACGTACGTCCGTTGACGTATTTATACTGTTTTAAATATACTCGATAAACAGAGAAACACTCTATTTTTATTTGTTTATAATACGGGCATGGATCGGATCCCGGTTCCGAGCAAACAATGCCAGATTTTTTACATCGCGGACGTGCCGGCTCATAACTAAGGCTCGTTCCGCCGGTACCACTGTATGCGAACTAGGGATCATCAGCTCGCATCTTGCGTCGCTATCACACGTAGGTGCGTGTTTTTATTAAGGTGTGTGGTATGAAAATCTGGCGGAATGTTCCGACAATAGGCACAAGCTAATCAGATGAGATGCTTACTTTTTACGAAACGCCAAAACGATACACTTTTACATTTGTACGTATAGAATTGCATACTTATTCTTTATTTTGTAATTCTTAATTAAAATTCACAAATCAGGTAAAAAGAAAAATGAGATTGATTGTTAATCATCTTAGACTGGGTTCTATTTTTAGATTAGCATATTGTAATTAATCTTTGGCTCAGTGATCTAGCTCTAGATCTAGGCCATAGAATAAGGTACAATTTTACTACTATTTAGACATGTAGATAAAATAAACGATATAGATTTATTAGGCGAATGTATTTATGCGGAACCAGTAAGACTAGGCGAACTTATCGTGCCGAAATTAAGGATTTTTTAAAGAACGGTTAAGTTCAAGACGCGGTCTAGCGAATATGAGAGTGGAAGTAAAAAGTAATTTAGTGTTTTAGTCATATCTCCGTTGTTTCTGTGATCTGGTTAGGATCACGTCGCGTCACGTGAAATCCCATGTTAACAGCCACAGGTAATAGCTACAATGAGAAATACGTGTCTTTACCTCCTTACTTACTTTTCCAAAATTAAAATGCGCGTGTTTCATCGCTGCGATGTAGGCAGAATGTGCGGGCGTTGATGAGCGTGTGTCGAGTTCGGCCGGGCGGTGTATAAACAGCTCATTACGCTAAACGCGCGCGTTCGACGGCAATCAGACGGGTAAACATTTATTTGTGTGCGCCGCATAGACGCGCACACGTCAGCCTTCTTACTACCATGTCAGAGGTGTTTTGTTCAATAATGTACTCTGATACCTACCACGGTTGATAAGGTTGGTTGTCGGTACTACTACAGGTCTGACTGGTCGATAGCACTGATATTTTTGATAATCATAATCATAATCATATCATTTATTGCGTTCCACATGGTAGGAGGTTGGTAATATAAGGTATGTAACACATATGGACCCGGATTGGGCACAGCAATTTAAAAGAGAGTTAAAGCATATTTTTTAGGCTTAAACAAAATAAATAATAACAAGTACTTATACATAATTTAGACGTAAAACTAAAGTACTTAAACAACTAATCATTAAAAAAAAAAACTCATTCAAAAAACTAATCATTAAAAAACTCCTGCAGAGTATAAAAACTTTTGTGTATTAGATACTGTTTTAAACTTTTTTTGAATTTATTTATTTCGGTGATGTCTTGCAAGGCTTTTGGAATCTTATTATATATTTTAACAGACATAGCGAATGGACCTGAGAGAATAATTTGCAATTTACTAAAAGGTTGGGCTAGTCTGGTGTGAGGCCGTAGGTTTTGGGGGCGAGAGTAAAGCGGGAATAAATGTGGATTATTTTTGACAAATATACTGACTTGATAAATATATAAAGATGTTAGAGTTAAGAGTTTAAGTTTTGTAAAATAGGGTCTGCAGCTTGTCGTTGAATCAATGTTTACTATTATTCTAAGGCATTTTTTTTTGTAAAATAAATAAGTTATCTATATTTGTGCTGTTTCCCCAGAGTACGATGCCATACTGGAGCCAGTATATTTGTTGAAGTGTTTTCAAAAGCGTTTTTAAATTAATCATAATAATAATAATAAAGGGTTAGCTTGTGTATATGTCTATCTACATAGATCGGCCAACGATACTTATAATTTGCAAAGTTGTTGCCACGTGTATGATAAAACTAGTCGTACAATATTAACTACCGCGAATTCACGGTGATAATTTCATTGTTGACAAGTTCAAAGTGTCTATTACACAAAGTATTAAAAAACTCGGTCGCATCCGTCCGCTTATTAGAAAAATGTAATAAAATGTACTCAACGCCTGACAAAATGTTTATAATATAGCATTACCTACGTCAGAACATGAGTGGGCACGTATAAAATAATATGTATTATGGGCATGTAGGTATTTACTTTATTAGGATAAAAAATACAATAAGTAGCTTTTTGTAAGTACGATTTCTACTTGTTCTTGTGTACGATTTCTACTTGTTCTAGTTTCGGTATTTCGTCTCTTTATGCATAGACCAAAGTGTTTCGAGTGCTTAATTTATATAACGCAAACAAGATACCTACACGACAAAAGGCAGAGATTAGGCTTCGCTGTTGTTAACGTCAAACAATGAGCAGACGGAGAAAACTAATGATGGCAAGGGAATGTTGCTTGTACTTCTTTTGTAAATTATTAAGTTGGTGCTCTGATAATTGGATTGAGTGTGCATTTTATAAAAATATTTTACGTAAGTAGGTATTTTAATAATGTTCATCAGTCTGATTATAAAAATTGATAACCTCCTTCTTTTATGAAGTCTATTAAACATTTTATGTTTTAGCAGTTGAATTACACACATACTGGAAACGGCCGAGTATGTATGTATCTTTACATTACTGGAACTACATGCCTGTTACATTAGAGTACCATAAGCCAAATTCCAGAGGAGACCTAAGAGTTTATAAATTATCATATTATCATAAATGTCAACAAAGGAAATGTGATTTCAATAGCAACGGACTGATTGACAAATCACTATACGGAAACGGAAATTTCCAACTGAGGACTCTAATGCACATTGTAAGTTTAATGTGCCCTATGGCTTTTCCTACTTTAATAGCATAACAGAACTTTTATCTATAAGTATTTGTCTGTTACTGCCTGCATTTTCATGGAAACCAATACAAATTTTATTCTGGTGAATTGTTCAAGTTTTGTATTAAGCAATACAAGTACTTAAAGAACAAAACAAAATATGGAAAATTCATCTCCGCCATCCAATAGGGGAGAAAAGCCCGGATCTCTGTAGGTGTGCAGTAACGCAGGCCGTGCATACCTGAACACAGCTGTATCGTTGCCTTGGTTTTACACAATGACGCCCATCGCTATCGTTCAAGTGTCTAGATCATCTAATTGTTAGCTGGTTCAATAATACCCCTGACATCAGAGACTGTCACACGTGTGATGAGAAGGTCAGGAAGAGATTTCCATAAGCACGTGAGTACGTGAAAGCAATAAGCATACGATTTTATCATTTATCCAACTTATCCTGGCCTTTTAAGTCCCCAGTAAGTCGCCTATTAAAACTAAGTATAAAGAGAGGTCAATTTCAAATGGCTATAAGTAATTATATACTTACGCGCAAAAACTCGTAAATTACGAAGGGTCTTTAGAAATTGTTTTCAAGCTTGTTTGTTGATCCGCTGAAATTGTGTTTGGCTTAAGAATTTTTAATTTTAATGCCTTCTAGTGGAGGAAATTAATTTGTTTGCCCATTGATTTATTGCTCGTCGGATAATTTATTGTTTATTGAATGCAAGTTGTACAGTCTGCGATACTTAATAGTAAGTACAAATAAGTACTATACATATGTTAGTGAGTTTGTTAACTGGTTATCTTAACAAGGGCATTCAAATTTCGAGGCATCCATATTGAAACCTGTAAATAATCCTAGAAATACTTACACTTAGAAATACGTCTACTGTTTGCAACATAAATTGTGCTGTATTAATGTCTATTGACATTTCAATTTCCTATGTATTACATTAATGTCCCTCAGCACTACAGTTATAATAGCTTTCCGCCCGCGACATTGTCCGTGTGGACTTCTACTGTTATCGCGCACGGCACTTTTTTTCATCCCCTTAAGGCTTGTTGCCGTGAATAAGTAATCCTATGTTCCTCCCTAGGTTTCAAACTACGTCCATACCAAATTTCATCTAAATTGGTTTAGCGTTTTAAGCGTGAAGAGATAACAAACACAGAGTTATTTTCGCATATCGTCGCCTTATAGTGAAAACCTCGTTTGTAAGCGCCTTATTGAAAAAATGACATTCCGATGTGATTTTTGCTAACAAAATCTCGCAATAGACACAAGTTTCAATAAAAGTAACAAATTGTTGTCTCAATTTTTTCCCGGAATGAAATTAATTGAATAAAATCGAAATAAATTGAATAGAACAAGAGAAATGAAAAGATTCAATACAACGACGAGGGATGGGACATAGAATGCGACGTCAATTGTCAACAGAAGATCGGAATTACCCGACATATTTGCACGTGGACGTATACTTATATCAATGTGGGTCGAAAAGATTTACTTACCCATTCTAGTGGACGCGTGTATAAGAAGTCACTCACTGAATGCACATATCTACACCAATAAACGTATTATAAAGAAGTAAAGTTGAAGTTTTTTGTAGTAAGTAATCTCTGGAACTTGTGAACCAATTTAGATGAAATTTGGTAAGTACGGATATTGTTAAGAGGCCCAGAAAAGGACATAAGTTTTATCTTGGAAATCACCCCCTAAGAGGTGAAAAAACAATGGAAGTCCACGCGAACATAGTCACGGGTGGAAAGGTAGTCAATCTGCACGCAATTAGAATGCTCCAGAGCGCGTGTCATGCTTAATGGAATGCTGTTGCATTTCCATACTCAAAGCTACATTCAAATTATGCGCAGATGATAACGCAAAACCCATATCAAAGTCAATTTTCGTCAGCTGAATGTCAGTAGTTGTTAAGCCAAGTCAGTATAGGCTTTGGCCAGCTTGAAAATTGTTATAACTGCGTAGCTGGAAACTTCCACCAATAAACAAATATTTTATTGCACACGCAGGAAATACAAAATCACAAACAAAGAAAACCATAGAATCTAAAGGTAGGTACGTAGATATGTGTCTGATTATTCAAATTCAAAACTGACAAATGACAAAGATGAATTCTATAGTACCTACTTACTTATGCAATTCTGTCAAACAAAATTCGATACTTAACCTATATTATGTTATATATATGTTTGTTTATAATTATATAATGTTTATTAGTTATGTATGTTTGTGTTATAATTTTAAATGTTTTAATTATTCGTATTATGTTTGTTCTGTGTCTAAGCATTACAAACCGACTACGGCATAGCCATAAGATCGGTCGGTCGGCAGTCTTCCATTTTTACTTCAAATTTCAACAAATAAGCCCCTATATCGTCAATCGTGAGTACGAGTGAGTAGGCCACTGGCCGATGCAAGTGTGACGTACAGGCCCGCTGATTGCGCGCTGTCACTCGTCAAGTCAGCCAACAGTCGACTGTCGACAGTCGCCGGTCGACAGCTACACGACAATTATGACTCAACGCTGATAACTGACGACAGACGGAATAATTCTCTACAACGTGTTGAGCCTGACACTGTATCGGGTCAATTGAGAGCTGTATGATACTGTTTGGGACTACTCGTACCAATCTCAGTGATTGGTGGCAAATCTAATTTAAAAGGTATTTGTCATCGAAACAAAGGAAATGAAGTGATTAGTGCAGTAGATTTCTGTGGTTAATATTGTGACTTTTATATGTACTTACACAAACAAATCAGTTCTCGTATAATTTGTGGAACAAAATAAACTTAGTACATGAGGACAACAGTACCGCATCGATATGCTTCAAAAAAAAATTCAAAAATATTTATTTTTCAAAATTGGCTTACAAAGTTAGCGCTTTTTGAACGTCAAACATAATTAAATTACATATTATGTAACTAGCTGTAAAACTACTACCACATCGGAATCTGTAACGCTGAGGGAAAGACGTGGCCAGAAAACCTCCCAGTACAGGGCCCTAGTCCTACTGTTTCATGTTTTCCTTTCTTTTCTTTTAATCCAGTTTGTATTACATAATTTATAGACTTAAATATATTTTATACATTTCTTCATCTTCATTGATATGGCAGTATTCTGAATAGAATCGCGCTGTGAGGGAGGTCATAAAAATCTGCTCTTTAAGTACGTCCTTGTGAACACATAACCGTAGCATCTTAAAATTATTCCTTGCGAGTCGTGTACAAGTGACTTGTTGCTGCTAACCATTAGTTGAGAAGGAAATTGAGGCAGCCATCAATTAGTAGCTAGTACTTATTTATTGCACGTCGCGTCGGTGTCTCCGCGTCCCGTGATATAGTGCGAGCGACGACGCGACGAAGGATTTATAGCTGAATCTCTTCCCTCAACTTTTACATATTAAACGTACGCCAGTTGCCCGCGTTATGTAGGAAAATTGCTTTACAATGAATTACTGAGGTTACGTTGTATACTTACTGTGTTATCTTAAACTGAAGCAGATTAGGACTGAAGAGTAGGTAAAGTAAAACGAAATGTGTTTTAATTTTAACATGACACACAATTATCACATTAAGGAGATTGTCATTCGTTAGGTAATGCGTTTTTCAGAGGTATGTTGGTATTCACTTCACGGATTGGAAGGTCAGACAGGCAGTCATTTTTTATGTAGAAAAAACCGGGCTTGTCAAATTTTCAGGTTAGGTTAGATAAGCGGACCCCGTGAAAAACGAGATAATAACTTACTAGGGTGATGCCGATCGTTAGGTAAGGGCGTTAAAAATCTTTAGACAAGACACTTCATGTCGCACATACAAGTCATAGGTAGATAAGCAAAGCTCATAAGAAAGGTCCATGCTTCATATTGTAGGTAAAGTCGTCGTTTACCGCAGTGTAGCAGCTCTAGAAATAGTTTGAACGTTCAGTTATCGTAAAAAGTAATGCGGCGTGTTTCTGCCGCGCGACACAATTAAAGCTGCACCGAGCGACGCCGCGTACTCACTGCACCACGCCGCTACTGTCACAGCTGAAGATTACAAAATATCGTGCCAGCGTGATTCCCTAAGGTAATACAAGTTGTCATCAGGCCATAGAATAAAGAATAATCTACATATAGAACGGTAACTCTCTGCCCCGTACCAATTCAAGTCAGACGCCGAACTAGATTTACCTCACCCCTTTGCTCCTGACTCGCTCATACTTAAGTAAGTGCATTATAAGACGGTACACGCTGTCATCATGTATTCTACAAAAAATACTTATACACTTACCTACTTATACATACTTAATTACTTACATATTAAATAATATATTAATAAAAAGATCTTCGAAGACATAAGTAAATCGGTGGACACCGTTGACGAAAGGACAGCGACATAATTGCTTGTAGAAAATCGACACCTCTTTGCTGCTGCTTGCAATGAAACACTTCTTCTTTGTTCTAACTCAAATCGTTTAGTAGATGCGACTTTCAAGTGTTTACCTCATACAGTGTGTACACAGGTTGCGCAGGGTATGTGGTGTAAAAATGTCCCGCCGCGACAACGGCCCCGTGTCGACTGCAGCGGCCACATTTGGCACGCCACCCTGCCCCGTACATTGCGATATTTTTTAACAACTACTTGTACACACACCCTACTCTGAACACTACAAAATACTTACTCGAATAAATAAACGAATGCTTATAACGTACTTCCTTAACTTTATAGACAAATTATATTAATTACCTAAAAGTGTTATTACAAGTGCACTGCATTTGACCCGCAAGTGAGCTGCAAAATTTCAATAAGTACTTATTGCTTTTTTATTTGGTTCGCATAACTGCATGCAAAAAATGCAGGTAGCAAAGATTTTCAAGTAGGTGACATTAAAAGATAAGATTTTACGTCTTTTGAAGATTACTTTCTTGTACCTTTCCACGGTAGGTTAAATTCAGGCTCTATAAATACTTATCTAAAATTATAACAGCAGTTAATTCATTAAAGTTGTGGTATCAATAATCCGAGACAACATGGTATCAGTGCGATACACTACAATATTGTTAGTTGAATTGTTTTAAACAATCAATTTGCCTTGTGTACAATAAACTACTCGTATTAAATTAATCAACAATAATGAATTACTTAAATTTTATTTTATTCAAGCGAACCAGTAATACTTTTAATGAATAAAAAAATGTATCACACAAAACTTGAATTTGATCATCATTATTTAATCAATCCTGATGCGTTTGCCGTTGATTGGTGCGCACACAATTTACCCAATGCTATTTACCGTATTGTGTACATAAACTAATTTCAAGTCAACCTAACGAATTAAAGTAATTTAATACAATAGACACAAATGATAAACACAAGAATGAAAATGCAAATCAAATACATGAAGACTTTAATGAGAGTGGAAGTGCGAAAGTGGTGTGTCAGGATCGTAGTAAGTGGAACTCCGTGGTCTCTGCGACCTTCACGGGCAATAGGCGTGATCCTATGTATGTGTACACATATTGTAATTGAAAAGACGGGAGGAATCTACCCCCATTGCCCCATCACGCACGCACGCACGCACGCACACACACACACACACACACACACACACACACACACACACACACACACACACACACACACACACACACACACACACACACACACACACACACACACACACACACACACATTCTTTAATTGCTTATTTGTAAAACTTAAAGGTAACAAAACTTATCTATCTTACCTATTTACTACTGTTATAGAAGAGCGGGGTCCCCTGGTAAAATGAAAAAACTGTTCCAGAAAAAATCTATAAGTACTTGGTAATTTTACTCGAAAATTCGGTTCGGTACTCGAGTCGATGGTTCATACAAAATACAATTGAAATGAAATTTTGCTAAGCACACCCTAACCTATTTATACTCGTAAGATCGAATGTTCTTTTAAAATCCAAAACCCATTGTTTAACTATTGTGTCTGGAAATCTCGGCGTTAAGAGGATTCTTTGTTTGGTATATATATATATACTGGCCCCTTAAAACGTAAAAACTACTTGACATTGACTTGCCGGCCGGTGCCGCGCCTCCACATTTAACTTGAATTTAACAGACAACCATTTTTTTTATAAAATAATTATTGCCATTTAAAGAAAAAGAAAATAAAACAATGTAGGTTTTCAATCTGTTTCGAGTATCCTGTTTTGGTTTATACCTCTATAATTTGGTACACTTGTTTTGAATAATATTATTAGTATTTTTTATTGATAAATATAGCAGAATTGCTTGAGAAATGAAATGTTAAAGTGAAAGTGAAATTTTAGCCCCCCCTGATAGTCTGGTAGTGTTGATTTAGCATTAAACTCGGCGCGGCTGGTCGGCGGAGCGCGGCGCGTGTCTGCGTATATGATGCATGGCGTTATTTCCACATTCAGATTAAAAGAACTCGCGCTTCCGACCAGATTACTATGAACCCTGACACGCGATGAATTAACCTTTTCGTATTATGATGAAATTATTCATATATGTATTCGTTAGTGGTAAGTACTTATTTAAAAATAAAGCCAGGTGATGCATATTGAGAGAGATAAATTTCCAACATTGGATTAACACAGTCTACAAAACTTGCGTAGAAAGCTTCATAATTCTAGCCAGCTAGATTTCAGAGATAATTAATTTTATGCCTAAGGTTGCTAACAACACTCAAAGTATTTGAACACGTCTTCCTATGTGAATAATGTGAAGCTTCAACAGCAAAGAACAAGGGGTCCGTGTTACTCTATGTCAAAGAACTAACCATAGGGATTCTCTTAAAATGCATATAAATGGTTTTGTCATAATTTTAATTATCATAATCCTTTTTGCATAACGTTTTTTAGCATAATACTACTTTCCCATAATAACATCTAGGAATACTGGTTTGTTAGGTATAACTTAATTTTGGACTAATATTTGTTGGTATAAATTTGATTCGCATATAAATAGGTATCCATAATTCTTTTTTAGAATAATAGTGTTTTGTCATAACTTTTACAAGGCATAACAGTAGGTTATCTTACACACGAAAAGTATACTGAATGATGACCAACAGCATGAAATAGAGTCAAAAAATATGAAAGTGACAATCATGAACCAAATGCAGCCAAGGAAAAAGTAAGTTTCGGAAATGTTCAAAGTTGTGCCAAAACTTTTCTTATTCGGAGTATAGTTTTTCTGCTTATAATAATTATGCTTATATGTCATTAATTATTATGCTTATAGTAATTATGAGTTTCAAAATTATGCTTAAAAAGTTATGACAAATTAATACTATGCGTAACTAATAATAGGACAAGTAACATTATGCCATGGTAAATTATTACATAAAATTTTATGAGTAAGAATAGAGAACCACTAACATAGCCTGGAAAGTCCCTCATTGTGCGATATTCTCGGATCTTCTTAAGTTTTCCGTCCAGTAACATTACGTGTGTGAGACGCACTCACAAGTGATATATGACTGAGAAAATAGTTTGCAGATTTTAACTTGATAAAAGAATTTTAAACCACGTCATGAATACGAGGATGCCAGGATTTATAGCTCGAGTTCCACCGAGGTAGAACTTGGAACATAACACCGAAACAAGATCCAAACTTGAAATACTATACATTCATACTTACATACTTACTTGTTTTTCAACTTAATACCTAGGTACGTGAGAAGAAACGATATATTAGTTGTAAGTAATTTTAAATATTTTTATGTCACGGTTAATAATGTACCTATTCCTGCTTACTTCGTTTATCTCGGGATTTGCTTACGTAACCTGAAGTGTATATAGATATATATACAGACATTATTTAAGCACCTTTTTTGACGTGACTTAATGTACATTTGCAGCAAATGACATTAATTATTTAGCCGGCCAAATGGGGAGCGCTGAAAGCTCACCCGGGTTTTTTTAAACATACATTTTTAGCAATAATAATACGAATATCTAACAATAAGAATGACCCTTCATAAATACTGTTAGGAACCTGACTAAGATTCCCGACCATACACTCCTTTGGTTGTCGGATAAAACCCCAACATTCCTTACAAAAATCTCATTCTTATAGTTACCCGCAAGTGCAAGCGAGACAGAGTAGGTAAAACCCAGAGGGGTAAGATCGGCGCACTTTAAAAGCCTTGAAAAAAGAAAAGTTAAGTCGACTCACGCGCACACTGGGGTCAGAACAGAATAACTATGGAAGAAACCCTGTGAGTACCTTTCCCTTCGTCGGTATATCATTTGAACCACTGCATTTTAAAATTTCACTAACTTTAGTTATCCAACACATACTAATAAAGTGAATGTGAATCTACACTAGCCGGCGTGCGTGTCGCTCGACGTTGTTTGAACAGCTGATTGCATGCGACTGAAAACATTAAAAACAAATCCAGAGAGTGATCCGGACACATGATAGTGAAGGATGCTGTTTATATGTGGATTTCTGTGATAAATTAAATATTTATACTTACGCTTGCTTTTTGTATCTTACTTACAAGCAATAATAACTGGCTACTTGACAGTTTTCGGATAATTATTTTAAAAATTACAAACGCTTCAATAAGGAATGGAGGAAGCTGGCGACTATCGAAGAGCTATTCCATATGGTGAGAAACAGGCACACATCCCATGAGCTGATCGCCTGCCTCCAGTAATGGAAAGGCACGACAACAAGATGTTGTCTTCTGTTAACATAATATGTGGTTCTGCTCATGCTTCCACGGTTTACAGCCATGATTTGTAACTAAATACTCGTATCAATTCTATACCTTTTTTTATTGACGTGATTTATTATAGATTTGCCGCAGATGGCATTAACTACTTGGTCGAACAAATGGGGAGCGCTGAAGGCTCTCACCCGGTACAACGTTTAAGACAACAGGCCTGAGGGTGCCCAGTTGGGCTCGAACCTCGGCTCAGGGCGTCGTCTGAGAGGAAAAATATTTGAAAGAATTTATCGAACCTAGTGGGTCGATAGCGATAAGCGCGCATTGACGGGTCCGATTCTATAACTAGACAACATACCTAATAAAGAGAAAATTAAATCGAATTTTTTTTGACTCGGACGGGACTTGAACCCGCAGCTTTTGTCAAGCCGGGACGAGTGTGTTAACCATTACACTACCAGATACTCCTCCCGGCTATGCGAAATTCTTCGATCTATGTATCATCATTAAACCTACGCCGCCGCCATCTATCTAGAATATTGATTTATTATCTATTATATTATTATATTTCAATATTTAACATGTAATGGTTAACACTCGTCCCGACTTGACACGAGCTGCGGGTTCAAGTACTGTCCGAGTCAGATTTTTTCGATTTAATTTTCTTTTTGTCAGTTTACTTAAGCACACGGGTGAGTGCTATAAAAACAGAAATCCTTACCATACCTAATCTTAGGTACACGAGCACACTAAAAAAAGTACACAGTACACGCGTACCTACGTTATGAGGAAGATAACAACGTAGGTAATTACTTAAACGTACTGTATACACAGTCCGTAGTCCCGAATACAGGGGACACCGCCCGCGGCTGCCTAATATTCTTTTAAAGGCTCGTATCAAGACGGTTATTGAATATATGTCTCGAAAGGGCTGTTTTCAATGGGCAAGGATTTATAAAATCCCCGGCTCGCAATATTGATGGACTTGAGATATCTACTGAGCATCGGGAACACATTATGAATAAATGCTCTTTTCCTCTACTTTTTGAAGAAATCTTGCGTATATCTGAGATTGACTTTTATTTCTATTGAGATTGAAACGAGTTGACCGCCACGTGTTTGCGGATGTATTGAGTTGTTTGATGTCGAAATACTTATAAGTACGAGAATAAGTACTTGATACGTTCGCAGTAGACAACAACTTTACATTATATAACATGAGTACTATGCAGTTACAAAACACGTCGCAAATTTTTACCGACTTCAAAAAAGGAGGAGGTTCTCAATTCGACCGTATTTTTTTTATGTTTGTTCGGGGATAACTTCGTCGAGTATGAACCGATTTTGATAATTCTTTTTTTTACATAAGGAAGTATTATGTAGTAATTCCTTATATATAGATAGTTGTATATCAATGATGTGAACTATGGCGGCTCAATAATTACCCTGACGCTAGGGCTCATATGTCAGTTTTTCTTCCTAAGGTTATAAGTTGAACGACCTTACCAAATAAAGATGAAGTTGAATAAAATAAAAAACACACGGCTCGCTCGTAAAGTCACAGATGAGCCAATCCTTTCCACAATCCCTAAAAATTAGTAGTGAATCCTCGTTTGAGGCGGGGCGAGTCACGCTCATCGGGTGAAGGCTAATTTGCCATTTGAATGAAAACCACGATCTTAATTAAACTTTGGTGGCGGCTGCCAGCGCTGGCAATTCGCTCTTTACCTTATGTTCTCAACTCGCTTACAACTATGTAGTCAATTTGTCCTCAAAGGCTAACATTACACTAAAACTTGAAATGCCCTGAAGTAGTTATTTATTACAATATACATGTTACATGGGACTTAAACATAGCTGGCGTAGACTGGGTGTATACGTATACTATACAGGCAGAGTGTTTGTGTTGTGGTAAAGATAGCTTCGATAGCTCCAGTGGTGTACGTAAACATAGGTCGCGTTGGTTGTTTGAGCGAAAAGGGCGGTTATACAAAAATATCCTACAGACAAGTAACAGAGGGAAGGTGGGAAAAACTTACAGATGCGCTGCAAAACGGAGATTTATATCCCCGGGGATACCGTTGCTCGACGAGGGCCCTCGGAGATGATGATTCAGATGGCTGCGTGCACTTTTATGATGATAATTGTATTTTGTTTGGTCGGCCGGCACTCTCACGCACGGTTGTTGAAACAAGAAGAGAATGAATGATTCGGAAATTTGAGTGAGCGTGTTCGATGAATGAATGAGCGCCGCCGGGTGATAGGAAAGGGTAGGAAGCGGGAATGTCTGATACTTGAACATTTTCCCCCCCCGCTGGCGAAATTTTGAGCCAGAAAGGCAATCAAAATCTTCACATTTGTTCACTCCAGCCACCAACAGAGTAAATTTGATAGACTATGATATGATGAGTTCTGTGTGACTGAATGTAAACTGATATGATGTGTGATAGAAATGATAAATATGCAATTATGATACATTATGATAAGTGTGATTTTTTGAAAAGAAATGTTAACATTGAAAATATACATATGATAAATAATAGAATGTCAAAATATTGCCAAGTTAACAGAGAATGTTTAGTCATATCCATCTGGGATAGGACAAAGCTTCACAAGAGGCCGTGTAATGACACCCTGTGTAGTCCTGACACTGGCGGAGCGGGCTATACCATCACGACCAGTGCACAGAGCAATGATGCGACCGAAGCGCCATCGCAAAGGATGCGTCAATTCGTCTTTGATAATAACGAGCTGGTCAGGTTTAACAGTACCAATGGGTTTTGTCCATTTCAAGCGTTGTGATAGTGTGGTAAGATATTCAGCGTGCCATCTTGACCAGAAGTCTTGATGCATGCGTTGAATAAGCTGCCAACGCGTGAGTCGATTCACTTGTATGTTAGTGTAATCTGGTGTTGGCAATGTAGTGAGAGGAGCCAGAGTCAAAAAGTGACCTGGAGTAAGTACTGTCAAATCATTGGGGTCCGTACTAAGTGGGCATAAGGGCCTCGAATTTAGTACGGACTCCACCTGAGTCAGAAGTGTATTTAATTCTTCGTATGTTAACGTTTGTATACCGATAACACGATAAAGGTGAGTTTTAACAGACTTGACGCCTGCTTCCCACAGGCCCCCGAAGTGTGGTGCTCCTGCAGGATTGAATTTGAATTCAATGCGCTCTGTTTCACAAGCTGTACGCATGAGATCTGATAATTGAGACTGAGCTCCTTTAAAATTGGTGCCACAGTCACTATGAATTGTATTGCACCTACCGCGTCGGGCAATGAACCTACGGAGGGCTGCCAAAAATGATTCCGTTGATAAATCGGATGCTAATTCCAAATGGAGTGCCTTCGTAGCGAAGCATACGAAAAGACACAAATATGCTTTCGTGGTGCGAGCACCGCGATATCGTTGAAATGTGATATTAAAAGGACCTGCATAATCACAGCCCACTGACTGGAATGCTTTGATTTGAGTAATGCGAGCCTTTGGTAAGTCTGCCATTTCAGGCTGAAAAGCAATCGGCTTCACACGGAAGCAACGATAACATTTTGATATAACATGATTAATAGCTCGTCTTGGTGATAAAATCCAAAAATTTTGGAGCAATAAATACTGCAAGGTCTGTAGACCAGGATGAAAGTTTTCATTGTGAACGCATTGAATGATAAGTTGTGTTAAGCGGTGTTTACGCGGAAGTAAAGCAGGATGCTTTGAGTTATATTCAAGCTCAGAACGAGCAAGCCTCCCCCCCACGCGCAAAACGCCTGTTTGATCTAAAAATGGATTAAGCTTCCTAAATTGCTTTGATAAAGGACGACCTGAACGGAGGTTGTGAATTACCTCGCTAAACTCAGAGCCCTGAACATGTATCACGAGAACCATGAGAGCATTATGCAGCTCAGTCTCTGTTAAGTGGGCAGACTCAGAGCGCTGATTTTTACGCAGAGCCTCAATAAAACGCCTGCAATAGGCAAAAATGCGCTGTATCTTGCGCAGGGATGAATGTTTGTTGATCAACTGATCAATTACGGCAGGATCTTCGATGGTAGAGGTTGTTATCAGAGTTGTCAAGGTACGTTTCTCACACACCACATCCTGATTTGATTCTAATGATGATTTTTCAGTTACAGGTTCGCTGGGCCAGTGGTCTTCGTCTTCAGTTAACCATTCCGGGCCTGTCCACCACAGGTCGTGACTGATGAGATCATCTGGTATTAAGCCACGGCTGGCACAGTCCGCTGGATTTTGTTTCCCAGGAACATGACCCCACTTGGCATTAGGCACTTTGCGTTGGATGTTAGATATGCGGTTGCCGACGAACACTTTAAAGTTTGATGATTTGGACTTGATCCAAGCCAGGACTATCATAGAATCAGACCAGGCGTAAACGCCGTCTATGTTGATGATGTTAGAAAAGATGTTCAAGACATAATGCATGAGATCTGCGAGCAATGAGGCACCGCATAATTCGAGCCTTGGAAGAGTCCTGCGTTTGGTAGGTGAAACGCGTGATTTTGCGCTTACCAAAGCGATATGATAATGATTTTGAGCATTAGTGGAACGGAGATATACAACACCCGCATATCCAGCCTCACTCGCGTCGCAGAAACCGTGAAGTTGATAAGTGACTGCGTCGTCCCGCGTGATGCGTCTCGGGATGTGAAGTTGCAAAAGATTGGGGAGCTGTGAAATATACTTCGTCCAAAGTTGATTGATTTCGTCGGGTACTGGATCGTCCCACGAAGAACCCAAGAGCCACAAACGTTGAATAAGATGCTTTGCTAAAAATGTTAATGGTGTTAAAAGACCAATCGGATCATATATGCGTGCAAGCTCCGAAAGCATTGTACGCTTGGTACAATCACGTGATATCTGATTGACTTGATAATTGAAAATGTCTTGAGATGAATTCCAGGCTAACCCGAGAACTTTCACGAATTGGGTATCACTGTCAAAAGTCACGTCTGGAACCGCCTTGTGATCTTCTGGTACGTCTTGTAGCACAGCTGAGTGGTTGCTGGACCACTTCCTGAGCTCGAAGCCTGCAGAACCCATAATGTTAACGAGCTGGTGCTTGATCTCCAAAGCCTGGTGAGTATCTTGAGCGCCAGTGACGACGTCATCGACGTACAGATCGTTAAGCAGAACTTCTGCAGCAGCAGGGAAAGCTGTCTGCTCGTCTTCGGCCAGTTGGTGCATGCTACGTATAGCCAAGTACGGCGCTGATGATACGCCGAACGTAACTCGATTGAGACGGTACTCCTGGATTGATTGATCAGGTGAACTTCTGAACAGGATACGTTGATAATCACGATGTTCTTTCGCGACTATAATCTGCCGGTACATTTGTCGTACGTCAGCAGTGAAGACAATGGCATGGAGTCGAAAGCGCAAAATGATGTTACTGATATCAGCTTGAAGCTTGGCACCGGTCAGCAGAGTGTCATTCAAAGAGACGCCGTTCTTGTCTTTATTGGAGGCGTTGTAGACGACCCGAAGCCTTCCAGGCTTAATAACTGCGTGATGTGGTATATAGTAAGCAGTAGGGGATTGACACTGCTCTGGTGGAACAATCTCCATCTGCCCTGATGATAGATACTCCATGACATGCTCCTGATAATCTTGATGAAATGATGGATTACGAAGCAAACGCTTTTCAAGCTGCTTGAATTGACGAAGGGCTATATCATATGAACCCTCAAAAGTTGGCTCTTGGTCACGAAACGGAAGCCGAACGATGTATCGCCCGTGTGCGTCACGCTCATGTGTTGATTGATAAATCTCCTCACAGCGCACGTCGTCTGGAGAGAGACTTGATTTTTCTGATGATGATGGTATGGTGTCAATCTCCCAAAACTTTTGGACTGCATCGTCTAACTTTGCATCCATTGATAAATGATTGATTGATAATGGTACGGGAGATGATGTTGATGATAATGTTTTACCCATGAGGACGTATCCAAACACGGTATTGATGGCTGATGCTGCCTGATCTCCGCCGTCTATCTTGCCCGGCAATAAGATGTGCGGAAAGATCTCGCCACCGATGAGAATATCAACGGGACGCGAAGTGTGAAAATGCTCATCTGCGAGCTTTATGTTTGATATATGTTTGAAATGATCCTTGATAATAGGATGAGTAGGCATGTCGCCACAAATCTTGTTAAGAGTCACAGCCTCAGTGGAAAACAATGGCTCCGTTTTACCTACTGGACGGATCTCCATGAAAACTTTGTTAAATGATTTTGTAGGTATTCCACCTATACCCGACATGGGTGTGTTTGATTTATAACGAGTCAGGCCTAAACGGTTGACACAAGCGTTTGTTATGATGTGGCTCTGACTACCTGGGTCCAACAATGCGCGGACCTTCTGATAACAACCCCTACCATCCCTAACTTCCACCTCTGCCGTAGCCAGCATCACAAATGAAGACCCGGACATACCGCCAGAAACATTGGAGAGAGAGGTAACAGGTGTGATCGCACTCTCATCAGACACTGAAGCGGTCTGATTGTTTGATGATGATGAAGTTTGATTATTATTAACTGATGACTTAGATTGTTGACTTTTGTTTAATGAATTAGATTGTTGATTTTTGTTGGTTGGAAAATGCAATAAACTGTTATGTTTGTTATTACAATATTTGCAAGTATGTGATGAGAAACATTGATCAGCAGAGTGATTTGAACGGAGACAATTTAAACAAAGTTTATTTTGTCTGACAAGTTTGGAACGTTCCTGAGGAGACTTTGATAAAAAGCTTGAACACATGAAAAGAGGATGATATTTAGAGCACAAAATACAACCTGTGCCAGATGCTTGTGCTAGTAACATGGTTGGTGCCGTTCTTGACTGGTTCTGCTTGGGCTGTGCTTGATTTTTATTGGATGTGACATTACACGTTGACAAGGTAGAGCGTTCCAGAGCGGAGCACCTATCTTCTAAGAATTTTTGTAATTCAGAGTAGGAAGGAAAATCACTACCCTTCGTAGACAATTCAAATGCCTCACGTGACTTCGGATCTAATCTTGTCAACAAAGAATGAAACAGAACAAAGTCCCAATCAGTTGTAGGAAGCCCTAAGCTTTTGAGCATTGAAAGATTCTCGTTGAATGTATCCAACAAATTCCTCAGAAGATGAGCCGAGCCTGAAGGAACCGGCTTTGAATTGGTGATCTGTTCCCAACATACAAAAGCAAGGTATCGTTTGTTATTGTATCTGTTTTTTAAAGCCTCATAAGCACTTAGATAATTGGCTTCCGAAATAGGATATGGCCTGATGATGTTGATTGGTTCACCCGACAGTGATGTTTGTAAATACTGGAATTTTTCCACATTAGACAAATCTGTACGGCGGTGAACAAGGGTATTGAATAAGTCAATGTAACCCGGAAAGTCTTTAAATTGACCTGAAAATGTTGGCAACTTAATAGTGGGCAATTTGCTATGTGATTTGCTAGGTGGAGGTGCATCTTGTTGTGGCTTTGGTTTTTCCGCAGGCAATAAATTACGCTTAATCTCAAGAATTTCGAAGAACATGTCATCAGCTTTCTCTTGGTATATCGCTTCTTCACTTATCATGTCACTTGTAGCTTGAGACTTGTCTAATTCACTCATGAGACTGACATGCGCATCATTAAAGGAGTCCATGATAGACTCTAAGCGTGAACACCATGTTACAAAACGAGGCAAAATCGCGACATTCTTCTCACAACTTCTTGCGCACTTGACACCATCTTCTAGGCGTTTGAAAGCTATATTTCGCTTTGATCTATAGTGGGACAGCAACGATTCACTCATTTTGAACGAAATTAATCAGTAAAGTTGAAAAAAAAACAACAAGAAACTGATTTGATATTATAACCAACACTTCCGAGATATTGTTAACTTTGTGCTTAATTCAGGCTGTAAAGAAGGCTAAAAAACATAAAACATATGATGATCTATCGATTGATAATGTTATTATCCCGAAAACAATAGAAAATTGTGAAAAATAAACGATAATCTTCTACAAAATGCAATACGATACGAAAATGCAAATTGACAGCTAATGGAATGAATGTTATGAAGAATTCGAATGAATGACATTAATTATTCACTCATTGAATGGTAATATTTTTCTACCATAGAACGAATATTATCCGAATGATTGAATGTTATGATGAGTGCTATTCTGATAACTGTTTACGTACGATACAAATTTTTTTTTTTTGTTTAATATTAAATTCGAAGGACCGTTAATTTTTTATGACAAAAGTGTCGTCATATGGTACGAACACTAAAATGAAATAAAATGATAGATGTGATGCAAATTAACTTATTGTGCGATATGCTACACAAAAGATAATTATTTATGTTTAATGAAAAACGCTATGTTTCGAGCGCGATATGCTACACTGAAATCATACGCCAATTATGAAATGATATTTTTCAAGTGCGATATGCTACACTGAAAATTAACTGATGTGAATGTGATACAAAAATAACGATATTCGTTGAGTGCGATATGCTACACTCAAACAAAAATACGTTAATGTGCTGATGTTGCACCAAGTGATTCTCACAACAAAACAAAATGATGTAATTTTAAGCGCCGTATGGTACGCCCAAAAAAAAAAAATGAATTTGATGAACTGTTTTAGTGTCTCATGTTACACATAAAACAACGCTTGATATGGTACAAAACGTAGGTTAGAAAACCGTATTATACGATTGTACAAAAACGTTATGAGAATCGGCTCCCAACGACCGCGCTCGCGCCGAACCGACAAGTTTCAACCGGTAGAAGAAGAAAAAATATGAATGAATCTTTCTCTTACTACCCCAAATGGATGAAACTAATTAATTAAATATGATGTAAATATGTTGAAAAGTGTAAAATATGTTGTGATATGATAATATTTATGTTCCCTACGTGAAATATCACTTGTTTTTTATTAGAAAGTTGATGGCTTTTGCGAACAAATATGGACGCCAAAACTTTTTCTCAAACAACCAATTTGCGGTGCAAATATGAAAATTCGGCTCGTAAGGCCCAAAAATGTTTGTGTTGTGGTAAAGATAGCTTCGATAGCTCCAGTGGTGTACGTAAACATAGGTCGCGTTGGTTGTTTGAGCGAAAAGGGCGGTTATACAAAAATATCCTACAGACAAGTAACAGAGGGAAGGTGGGAAAAACTTACAGATGCGCTGCAAAACGGAGATTTATATCCCCGGGGATACCGTTGCTCGACGAGGGCCCTCGGAGATGATGATTCAGATGGCTGCGTGCACTTTTATGATGATAATTGTATTTTGTTTGGTCGGCCGGCACTCTCACGCACGGTTGTTGAAACAAGAAGAGAATGAATGATTCGGAAATTTGAGTGAGCGTGTTCGATGAATGAATGAGCGCCGCCGGGTGATAGGAAAGGGTAGGAAGCGGGAATGTCTGATACTTGAACACAGAGGCTTAACCCTTTGGGGATACAGGCGTGATGTAATGTTATCTTACGCACCAATGTAAGGTAGATTTATTTTTAAGTACGCATCAAATCATGAGAAGTACATAAGAAAAGCTTTGCCCTGGCGGTGTCCTTATATTATATGCATGTATCTAGCTTAGTGCACTGATTGGGCTCTTAGAGCCATACCCCACCGAGATGCCAAGGCCACGTCGCTGGCAATGTCGACAAACAATTTATATTGAAATAGCTTCGGTTCCAAAAGTTACCAAAGCGTCGCCAAGTAAGTAACCAGACATACGATATTACAAATCATTTGTTTGGCGACTGTCGCCGGCAACCTGGTCAGCCTCGGGAGTTAATTATAATGTATAACTGTATCAAGTCATCGTATTATTTCTTCGATTCACGGAGACTGTATCATGTCCGCATGACCGAGTCCACATCAGTGATACGAATGATCGGGGATAGGAAAATAATATGATACTTACCTAGTTTAATTCTTGTTTTGGTGTGTGAGCCTATGTTCCTGGATTTAGATATCAGTAAGGTACATTGTCATCCAAATTGTTGCTGAAAAATCGTAATGCCATTGACATTCAAATCGGTACGGCAATTAAGAGAAAAGTAACAGACAGAGAAAGTTACTTTCGCATTTATGATGTTAGTAAGTAGTAGATGAACACTCTGTGTATAATCTGCCTTAAACAGGGCAATATACCGCTGGTGTTAAGCACCATTAAACGTTATTTTTGCAATGTTCGTGAATTAGGCTGATTTTAGTTAAGCTACGTTGAACTTAAGTAGGTTGTTACATTAATTTCAACGATTATTTCATGGGCACCACTGGAGAAATAAAATGTCGGTAGATATATTTGCACCTATAAGTAGGTTAGGTAAGTGTCGAATAAGCCACAATTTGATATTTGAAATTTGTTGCATTTCTATTGAATAACTATCAACATGTTCACAAAATGTTACGAGTTACTGCCACTAGATGATACTTATTTATATACTTAAGCTTAAAGGGGTGTCAACACTGATGTATAGGTAATATGTTACAATAGGTTGGCCCCATCAGACTACTCCATGGTGAAATAGAGTAGCAATATACCACATCCCCCACCCAAACTACAGAAAAAGAGCGCTGGTGGCAAGTATTGGTACTAAATCTAAAATGTATGGAAAGTAAAAAGGTAAGAGAGGGGACTTTCACCCATAATATACCAACACAGACACTTATAGCAAACACAAGTATACCTGTCATAAAGGTCTTATACTCTTAGTCCATCTCGCCGAGCAGTGACCTAGGTTTACCCGGATTTCCTCCAAGACTCCTACAGCTTGAAGTTCGTTGACAAACACACCGCACCTCCCCCCGGGGACGCGGATTTACTAACTCTGAACTTCAGAACTAAATACTAACAGGACTTAAGTTTTGACTTGGCAGGTAAACAGAACATAAACAAATCTTGTTACTTGCACTTTATGGGGGGAGTGCCGCGAGAGGGGGGAATACACGGGTCTGAGAATGTTTTAGCACTTTCTGATAAGTGATGGATAAGTGTCACTAAGACATTATGTTTGCTTCATCAGCGGGAAATGATTCGGGATTTGGTTACCAGCAACAAATTATACCTAACCGCTGTGTTGATGGCGCCACTATAGTGTCATAGTGAGATAGGGTCCTAAAAGCAGTAAGTATTACTATTTGTCAGTTAAGTTCGGCCTCCGTGGTCCAGTGGTTGAGCGTTAGGCTCATGATCCGGAGGTTCTGGGTTCGAATCCCGGTGGGGACATATCACAAAAATCACTTTGTGATCCCTAGTGTGGTTAGGACATTATAGGCTGATCACCTGATTGACCGAAAGTAAGACTATCCGTGCTTCGGAAGGCACGTTAAGCCGTTAGTCCCGGTTACTACTTACTGATGTAAGTATGTATTGTAGTCGTTACATGAGTCATGTCAGGGGCCTTTGGCGGCTCAATAGTAACCCTGACACCAGGGTTGATGAGGTTGGTAATCCACCTCACAACTCACACGATAAAAGAAGTTAAGTTCTGAATACCAGCCTTATTAATAACGCATTATGGTCTGACATATTAATATTTATTGTTGTAACGATTCATTACACTAATTAGTTTCTTTACATTTCAATCAACTCTATCAGTATTAGACAAACATCACGATAGCAACACTAATCACACAGTCGACTGATTCCAAATAACAAACACGTTTTGGTCAGTGTACAATCAAAATAGTGCTTGTAGTTATAAATTTTTAACTATAGTAGGGCCTTTTAACAAAACTTTGATGTTTTCTTAACGTCACGCGTCCTTATTTTTCCATGATGGGTCCCTTTTTATACGCTGTCAAAGATAATAAGGACCTAAGTATTCATTGATGTTAAGTACAAGGATCTATTAAATTGGCCGTATACTTCACACATGGCACCGGAATTATAGAAACCTTCATCAACCAACTAAAGAGACTGTATTGTGGCACACTGATAAACAGTATACCTACCGGATAAGTGTATGGTAGCAGAGTTTCTGCCAAATAGGTAAGTTCTAAATAAACCTATCAGCGGGCAGTGAAACATGTGACAATGGCCTTTACAAAAAAGAACTTTTTTTGATGTTCATTATCATTGAACCCAAAGACCAAGTTCTTTGATTGAACCAAATTGAAACGCCTTTTACGAAATGCCCGACATATTTCTTAATAAACTTTTTATAAGTAAATCTCGTATTCTATGAAAGGTAAGTACTAAAATGGTTTCTGTACGTGTATTTATTCATTTTATGTTCCGAACTTACTTCCCAAACGTGTTTTCATAAAGATTGAAAGAACATAAAATCCGGAGATACGAACTACTTGACTTATAAGCAGTGCCTACCTGATACCATATTTATTACTTCAGGAAATAAATAGGCCTTTTCATAGGTAATATATGTGTGCAATAAAATAGGATGGCGTATGAATCGGCAAGGAGGGGGAAACGGGAAAAAATAAAGTGTCGAGGAGGATCGTATGAATACGAATAGTTCGCACCTGTGACCGGGCTGCTGCTGGTAGTACACGAGACATGGTTCGATGCCTGCACCCGACGACTACTTATTGGTACTTAATACGAATTTTATGTTTCTGTTTCGGTCATATAATTGGTACATGCACTGTTGCCGCCTGAAAAATGGCACTCTGTTGGGTACCAAATTAAAATTTCCTTTCATTATTTTATTATAACGCCAAGGAAAATATAAATATTATAGTAAGTCATTATAGTTTTATAATTAAGTACATAAACGTACAATAATTGAACATCACAACTGTTTTTTACACCTACTTTCATTATTTCATTTGTTCCAAATTAGGTACGCTTCACTCTTACTACAAAATAAAATGAGTTAAAAAGTCACAACATTCCCATTGGCAAACAAGTACCTACATAATTGCCAACGAAACGTGACCAAGTTTACCTTAATATTCAAACTGTCGACGTAATGAACAGAGAAATTGTCAACCAACTTTATAGAAATTAAGTAGTGAGAAAGTTAAGATGTCTCCAGAGATAAAATATCTGCGCTGAAACTTAATCGGTGAAGTTAGTGAGACTGTGAGACCTTCTCATCGAAATTCGCAGGCAAGGATTAAATGGGAACGAATTTTCACGTTTATTCTGCAAATTCTTATTCAACACCTGGTCGAGCGATTTTATTTTAATGCAGCCCCATTTGTGAATGTTTAAGAGCATTGCTTGACTACGACTACCTTTATAACGTAGTTGCGCTTAATATACTTAAGTACTTACCTAATCTCTATCCGTGACAGTCCTGATTGGAGAACGCGTGATTTACATCGTAGTGTCACTGGTTCGCATCCAGCGCAGTTCTAAACTACTGAATTCCGATTTTATAAGTTTAAGTTCATTAAAGGAGAAGGCTCGGTAAGGTGTGGGTACTTAGTTTATCTTTCGATAGATGTACCTCTGACAATACAATTGGGACGTACTTAGTACGGAGCTTATTTATATATTTTTTAGATCATAGATAATTGATATCACGTGGTTTCCAGGATTTGTGCCCGGTTAATGACAATAAACAGTTGCAGAGGCGGAGATGGGAGCCATGGGTAGGTACGGCTATGCAGGATGGAAGGGACTGTAACCTTGTACCTGACAGAGGGCAATAGTAACTGTCAGTACTATTCAGCGGCGAAGGACAGGGCCCTAGTACGGCTTTAATATAGACTACTCTGGCCGCCATCCTACTCGCGTCAGACAGAGTACTGCGGGGCGGAAGGCAAGAGGAAAACCACTGTCCTATATTTCCATAAAAAAGTAGCATAGAGAATACGACACCAACAAGAGCGTGGCTGTGACAATTATTGATGATAAATGACAATAGGCTCGGCCCTTATTACATAGGGTGACTGATTAGGTAGTTAACAAACACTTAAGTAATAAACTCTGATAAAATATTGCAGCATATTTACGTTACTTAATAATACATGGTTCAGTAAGTACTTACTCTGTTTTATAAACAATAGCCAAAGTTTGGTTAAATATTTTTTATTCATGATATATAATATTGTAACACGCGACGCTTCATTAGCGGTGTAACGTAATAAATAAATTAGTTACTCTGATATTGTTGAATATTTAAATAATGGAGTGTAATAAAACTGAATCCTACATGATAGTATAGAATTAAAATATCAGCCATCACAACTGATCGCACGAAAAAACCTGAAAGGATTTTGAACGGATTTCCAATGGCATTAACATATGCCTGTACTTATATGTTGCATACATTTTCAGTGTATTTTTTTGTAGCATGAAAAAAGTAAATAAATTAATACATTTTCTAAGCTTATTCATTTTACAGATAATATTATTCAAATTCAGAACGAATCTATATTATTTTAGACTACATTTTTGTACTCGTACCTAAATGGTAATACTTAAGGTGATTCGTTTTCCATACAAAAGTTGATGCAGTGCTACAGGAAAACGGATAGAGGAATATTGTTATAAAACCGATAAATAGTAATATTTTGGTGTATTATTTTCGCAAACTAACAAAAATTTAGGGTCCGAATACGAGAAGTACCATATTTCAGACCCTCAATTTTGATCAATTCTACATTTGTAGTGGTGCAGATTACAGTGTATTTGCTGAGCGTGTAGAGGTGTCAATGTTAGTTTGTGTGCGTGATAGTTTTTTTTTTCTAAAGGCTTTGACTACTTGACAAGTGTAATAGAATGTCAGTGACAATTTATAAAGAGATTTTGTATGAAGAGAATAAATATAAATAAAAAACTAAAAATACTACAATCTGAGAAAAGGAATATTGGAAAAATATTTTTGTAATAACGTATCTTATTTAAACATTTTTAAATAATGGGTAAATACCGTGTTTTAAAAGAGGACATATATTATAATAAAAAATCAATACATAAAATGAAATGGCTGTATGGGCATAGTTCCCTTTGCCTTACCCTTCGGGGAAAACCAAATCAAAAAAGAAGTTGTTGCATTTGCCGGCCTAAATAGTAGTCAATTGTTTTTCCATCCAACATACAGATTTATTTATATTCTCTTTGCCGCGGACTTTTTGGTGGGACCGGGAACGGGAAGGTTGCTTTCTTCATTGAATAATCTAAATAATCAATACGAAGTGGTGTTTTGTGGTTAATGATCACATTAGTCGGAAAACATTCCCGATAGTATTATTAAATCGGAATCTTCAATAAACAAAGTGTACCTATCTATTTTCGCTTTGCGCCAACAAGCCGCTTACTTCGTTTGGGGTTCGGAGTAGGAGTCTGCTCCGAGGGTGGGGGCTTAGGTTTCATCATTTCATTAATCATCATCAAGAAAAAAAAACACAAGACATGGCTGTATGTTCATAGTTCCCTTTGCCTTGCCCTTTGGGAAAAAAAATAAGAAAAATTTTGAAATTCTTATGTATAATAAACAAACATCACAGACATCATGACAGATCTGTCGTGACGATGAGTCACGATTCTAAATATGGAATGTCACAAGTAGCAACACCGAAACGGAAGCCCGCTAATTTTTCTATCAGTAAGTGAATCTTGTCTATGTCTTAAATCTTGTCTTGACAAGCTAGTTTTCTAAGAAAGTAGTTAAAGTGAGTTTAACTTTTATATGAGTGAAAAAGTGCAGAAAGTCCCGCTGATGCTGTTACTAAAGCTACGTAGTGGTGATATAACTCCCTTTTATTAATTTGACTATAATTTTACTAACGATGATGCCAAATTCTGTTTAATAACTTGTGTTTAAAATGGCCGGCCGGCAATGCGACTTGTAAAGATAGATGAGTACTCTTTAGGGGGCATCAATAAGTAATGCCCACAATTGAAGACGTTGTCTGTATGCATAGCTTGCAATTGTAGAAGCCTTCCTTGGCTACCGTTGTCCAAATGAGTAGCCCGCAATCGTAGAAGTATTTCCTGGCCAGGTTGCATCTAAGAGTATGGTGCACTGTTATGAGAGGCTTTCTTGGCCATGTAAGTGCTGGCGTGCACACTGTTATGAGAGGCTTTCTTGGCCACGTAAGTGCTGGCGTGCACACTGTTATGAGAGGCTTTCTTGGCCATGTAAGTGCTGGCGTGCACACTGTTATGAGAGGCTTTCTTGGCCATGTAAGTGCTGGCGTGCACACTGTTATGAGAGGCTTTCTTGGCCACGTAAGTGCTGGCGTGCACACTGTTATGAGAGGCTTTCTTGGCCATGTAAGTGCTGGCGTGCACACTGTTATGAGAGGCTTTCTTGGCCATGTAAGTGCTGGCGTGCACACTGTTATGAGAGGCTTTCTTGGCCACGTAAGTGCTGGCGTGCACACTGTTATGAGAGGCTTTCTTGGCCACCTAAGTGCTGGCGTGCACACCGTTGAAGAGGTCTTCCTTGACCACCTAAGTGCTGGCGTGCACACTGTTATAAGAGGCTTTCTTGGCCACCCAAGTGCTGGCGGGCACACTGATGAATAGGGCCTTCTTGGCCACCCAAGTGCTGGCATGCACACTAATGAATAAGTCTTACTCGGCTAACTAAGTGCTGATAAGCACACCATTGAAAGGGTCATGTATAAGAGGGCAATTAACTGACATAAAGTAATACCTAAGAGTAACTAATAAGATCACATACGCTGGTGTTCAGCCAGAGTCATTAAGAGAGATAAGCTTACATTCTGCAGGGTGATGTGTCACCAAGTAGGTGGTAGTTGTATCACCAAACAGTAGTTCATTTATGTTTCTTAAACTTACAGATGGAGAAGTAATCCGTATCCATGAGGTGAAAGGAAAGGTGTAAGGAAAGCCATATTGAGGATCTGATCACTGACATAGGAACCTATGAGTGAGTAAGAGTTACATCCTATCTACACATACTGACTGGTATTCGCGACGTCAGTCTAGTATGTGTGCATTCACATCCCTACAATAGATTCATAATTCTTTGATTATATACATAATTATAGATAGATATATATAAGTGTAAAAGAGTCGTCGCGACAAGATCTAAAACTAAATAAAATCTTTTTTCTATTTTCTATTTGACTTATTTATGAATTTTAATCAAGAAAACGTGATAATAAGTTCGACAGCAACCAGTTCAGGTCCCCGAAACAGCCCATTTCAGGCCGCGTATATATGGAAAATACTACTTCAATACGTCCCAGCCTCGTCTTTTTTTAACGTCCTCGTTATAAAAAGACGTCCTAACCTGAACTAACTAACCTAACAATAAACACCACGCGTAAATATATGTCCAGAAATGCGCTGTGAGTCGTCTGGACTGGGCGCGAAAACAACATAGAATTCGATTAGGTGCTAAGTGTCCCGCATGCTATCACCAGCTGTCACTGACATACGTATGAAGTCCCGCGGATTTTATTGGAACTAAATGACAAGTCATAATAATTATATGCGGATACTGCGACATCAGCGCCGTGCTTGCGGGACGTCCTGAAGCGCTATTACATCTTTCAAACGCGATGCGACAAAGTTTGAACCTACGCAATTTAGGAAAAATCTACCTTATTATTACTGTACTGTGATCGTTATTTGTAAAATCATACAATACATATACACAATTCTTTATACACAATATAATTATTATGACATATTGTGGACTTTTCGGTATACCTACAAAAAAGGAACAATTCAACCATACGTTGTTTTGTTATATCTCAATGGGCTCAGGCAGCGTTTTCGCCGAAAGCTCCAAGTCGGCTATATTTGTAACGATAATTATGTTTGACATTCATCATCATTTTTGAACCATTTTATACAAAAAAAATACTTGTATAAATTATAAACCCTAAAGCACGCCCATGAATCACTCTACTCATTGGTGAAAACCGTATGAAAATCCGTTCAGTAGTTTTTTAGTTAGCCGCTTGTTCACTGATGCGATTAATGCCTGTTAGAATTTTACAAAATAAAAAATACGGAAATTACGGAACGTACTTTAGTGCAAAGTAAATTATTGTATACTTAATTATAATATTATTGGTAAAAGTGATACTTTTTGAAAATTCCGTAACAAATAGACGGGTTCGCCAAATTCAATTGTAAAAAAAAATACAAAAAGTAAAAACAATTAAAACATGCAGTTGGGTTTGAACCGTGAACCTTAAGAATGGCGGCTACTGCTTTACCAAATGCGCCATTTAGAAGTTAGAAGTAGACTTCAAATTATGCATCTCTTTTAATAGCTAACCTAGTTCGCATGTGTGTGACAATTTATTACAATAAGATTCCCATTGACATTCAGAATTTGCCTTTCAACTGTTTTAAGACAGTAGTTAAACAAAAACTTTACAAAAAAGGTTATTATAAAGTTAGTGATTATTTAGAAGATATGAATGCATGGGATTAACTGTCTGAGAACTGATATTAGGCAGCTAAATTACTCAATTGTATACCAATATTTTATGTTTTATGTTTATTTTTATTTTTTTAAAGAACGTCTAGGGCCCTGTGCCGAGGTTTTTCTTGCAGCTTCTTTTCCCCGGCTATACAGGTTGTGAGAAGCTGCAGTAGTTTTAGGCGGATGAGACGTTCGTTATGTAAAATTGACGATTCAAAGTGTAACTATGTTACCTACTGAATAAAGATATTTTTGAATTTGAATTTGAATTTGTGTGACAGCTTCGTGTTTGTACACAAATTGAAATGACACCAACTTTTGATGCAATGTTTCAATATGATATCTTCAGTAAATACTTCAAAATTGTAGCTTAACTTAAAGATAATGTATGTAAGATTTCGCCACCTAACATTTCACTGGGTCAGTACTCAACACTAAACGAATAAATGGAAAAAAATACGAAAACTGCAGAAGTAACGCCATCTACTGACGCAGCGTTACCTAGCTGACTGAAACACATCACCTTAATAGATACGATTAGCATCACAGCAATCCCATTCTATTTATTACGTAATTTTCATATTTATGAGCGAATTTATACTTTACGCGTGAAATGGATATATTTTACGAGAAGCTTAACTAAACATAGCCATAACGTGAATAATAAACGGCGGGTCATTTTTAACGTCGATTAAAAATGTTTCCGCGTTAAAAAAGAATGGGCCATTGAGACGGATTTGCGTTGAAATCACATCAGGCATCGGTACAATGCGAATGAAGGAAATATCCCAAGATAAATTTTAACAGCTATCCATTATTGCGCCGCTCAAGAAGAAATGAATAATAATTCGTGGCAGGTACCGCGGTTGTGTCGGCACGGAAAAAATACTTATTTTAGTAATACGCGCTAATAGAATTGAAGAATTTGAACTACACATTAAGGCTCGGCACAAATGGGCCATTGACTGGAATCTCACGATAAATATACAAGGAGATTATAATACAAATAAAATTACCTATAGAACTACCTATAAATAGTAAGAGGACGGTTGACGCTGCGCGGGGGGTGACGGATGTGGGTTGTCTTGTGTGGCTCACAGCGACCACGAATGGCAAATTACGGACACTGCTGTAGCGAATGGCATCACCGGACACACGAGTTTCAAAAAATTGTACGAAAGAGTATATCGACTCCTTGGTCGGTCGCCACCGGGGGCCCGTTTGCGTCACTTAAACTGGTTACGTTGTTTAACAAAATGCGAAAAACAAATCTCCTCTGTTATGGGGTAACATATTTACTTACACCAGGTCGAAAGACCACACACAATCACAATTATTATTAAAGTCCTAAGATGGAGTAAGTATAATGAACCGTGTGGTAAAAGTTTAGCAGCTGATGGTAAATGGAGATAGACTTTTAGACTTATATTGTACAGAGTTAGTAGACTTTCACGACATGCGCTGAATGAAGTAAATGAACGGTTTCTATGTTATGTTAACAAAGAAGTTACATCATTTTCAATATTTCATTAGGTACAATTTAACCCATTACATAGGAGAAACTATAGGCATGAGTGCATAAGACGCCAACCCCGCTTAAGCCTGTTAGGGTACTACTAACATATTCCAAGGAGATGTAAAACATTAACAACAGCACAATAATCACCAAGGGACCAACGTGAGGACCACTCAGCCCGTACATACCAAGTAGCAATTAGACAAACCATTCCAAGGTAGATACGTTCTTAAATAAGTAACCGTAATCTGGCCACAATCAATTCGCGCGTACTGGAGACGCCCACTTACTCCGGGACATAGTAAAAAAAGATCAGTAGTTCTACTCCATATCAATAAAAAAAATATTGTGATGGGAGGAGCACCAGACGCAGGGAAAATCTTTCATATTGTCACTAACGAGGGATAACGTGTAGGGTTCCGCTACACTTTATAATATTAAATATAGTCTAAGGTTAGGTACCTGGGAGAGATTGCTACTTAGATATAAGCCTCCTGTTCTCTTTCTAAGTATTTCCTGTGTGCAATAATGTATTTGTTTTTATGTTTCCAATTAGGCGCAATAGCGGACGCAGGCACCTCCTACACTAGCCTGCCACTAAGTATCTACATTTTCTTTTTCTAATTTATAGAAGTTAGAGGTTTAAAATAAACTTTTTTCACTTTTTTAGGTAATTTTACCAGCTTTATTTGTAACTATTATACTATACACTAGTAGCACTTTTTCTTTTAAAAGATAAAATAACAATAACAACAAAGTTTTATTATAATTGTAAAAGTGTGATACTTAGTTTTGCAGAACAGTGTATTGTTATGTACCTAACTGAGAAAATGTTTTATTTCCACTATGTCGTGCCCGGTGGCCCCACCGCCGCGAGGCGCCAGTGACTGATGTTCGCTTGCTAATTTATTCGACCCGCTGGCGCACTTCAGATTTGCGGACGGATGTAATATTTATAGCCGCAGGATTTGCCTGTAATCGCCTCTGGAATCCGCATACATCATGTTTACACGTCGAGGGGGCCCAAGATGGTGCTAGCTTGAATTAAATTCGTGAATATAAAATTAATTTAAGTATTGCTTAGGACATTTAAGAGAAAAACGACACTGGCGTCACCAGTTTGTTGTGTGGTCGCAATGCTATGATATCAAGGTACTGGCTGCCACGAAATCGCGACGCATTATAATTGTGTGGCTTGTTGTTGTGATTTATATGCAGTACTGCGGAACGTCTTTGGGACCCGATAGTATCCCAGCCAGCGTAGTCGACGATTTCCCTCATTCAGCGCTTATAGCCATCGGCCTACTGGGTCGGTTAATCGTTTCAAAAATAAACCTTCTCAGACGACGCCCTAGCCGTACTTATTTAGTTGGGCAACTGGACACTATGCGGCCTGTTGTCTTTTTCGTACCGGGTGAGAGCTCGTAGCGCTTCCATTTATCTGGCAAGCAGTTAGCGTGTATAGCAAGAGTGTTAGGAGTCTGGAGCCCTGCGTTTTGAATACGTATAGATTAGTTGTGGTTAAAAGTACCTACGTCAGGATCGGAGCAAATGGAAGTCCATAGTATCTGCTTACCCCCGGTGGAAAATATGTTGCCCAACTGGGCACCCTCAGGCCTGTTGTCTTAAACGTTGTACCGGGTGAGAGCCTTCAGCGCCCCCCATTTGTCCGGCCAAGTAGTTAATGCTATTGCGGCAAATCTACAATAAGTCACGTCAAAAAAAAGGTGGAAAATATGCGTGAGTGTAGTAGGTAGATAGTAATGGAGTAGAGTTGATAAAGTCGTCCCAGTATGTGCCATAGAGGAACATATTTTTAGTTTCAACAGAAAGTATTATCGAACCAATTGATATTTATCACTCATTCACTTTAACAAGCTCAAGCCACCAGCCACATTTAGCTGTATAAGTAAAGGCACGTGTTTCGATTCTTTGAAAATCGCTGAGCGGTGAAATGGGGTGAAATGTTTATGTGAGGAGTAAAACGTTTCAAAGGCGCCATTAGACGCTCGCAGGCGTCATTACATTATTAATGGACCAAGTTCAGACCCAAGTGTTTAGCATATCAAGACCTTATTTGTTTTTTTAAAGCTAAATCTAGATAGTTCGATTTTATTGAACAAGCGTAGTAAGGGGTTTAGGAGATCTAAGTTTTATCTTAGAATCTATATAGTATAGCTATTTCCTTCATCATTCCATGTACACGCATAAACTCTTAATGGGTGAGTGCAGTTTCGAACATTATAGATGGCGATACAGTTCGCCAGCGTTATGACGTTAGTCTAACAGAAAGCTCAGTGAAAAGATCTAAGGGCCCACGTACTTAGTTCATTTTGCGATGAATGTACCCCTGACTACCCCGGATATAGTCGTGAGTTTATGTTTATGTGTGGTTGAGTACAGCCACAAGCAACGGGAAGACAACCACCACCTTTAAACCACTTTTGATACGAAGTACCTATAAAGAAGGATATAATGACCCCGATTCCTGCAGACACATAATTTAATTTTAAGTTGTTTTAAGTTATACCCGTCATTTTCTTATCCGTCGAAAAGGAAAGTGACCGATGATAGTCAACTGTTAATTTTAAAACGAATAAATAACCCGGACTAACATCGCTGATATGCCACCCGTTTGAAGAGTGCTGTCTACTATTCTATCCTGAGAAACTAAGAGCCTAGAATGTAACCTATTCATACATACATAATATAATAAACTCACGCCTATTTCCCTCCGGGGTAAGCAGAGACTATAGAATTCCATTTGCTTTCCCCGCTTTTGCTTTGTAACCTATTCGTAATTCTGTTGAATGCAAGTTAATGCGACCTTACCAACCGTTTCACCGTCCACCGCAGCCCCGGAGTGCGGTGTCGTGTCATAGTGGTTGAAATGTAGCTTGTAGTGTGCAACCGGATCTGTCGCTCCTGGATTCCTATATGTAGCTCCAAGTGAGTTGTGACTGAACATAGTCACCGATTTAATTTTCTCTACAGTATACAGGGTGTTAGTGACATCGTAACGAATACTCAGGGGGATGATTCAGACCATGATTCTGAGTTAATATCAAGTGTAATTTTTCGTCGCAAAATTCATGATTTTTTTTAGTTTTTTTTTTTTAATTATTTTCAATTCTATACTTTTGCAATGGAAAATTCCACTTGATATTAACTCAGAATAATCAGCTGAATCATCCCCCTCAGTATTCGTTACGATGTCACTTACACCCCACACAAGTACATACGGTAGCCATACAAGTAGGTATGGGTGTTAGTGACACCGTAACGAATACTGAGGGGGATGGTTCATTCAGACCATGATTCTGAGTTGATATCAAGTGGAATTTTCAGTCTGAATCATCCTGAATTTTTTGTTTTTTTTTTAATTATTTTCAATTCCATACTTTTGCGACGGAAAATTCCACTTGATATCATCTCAGAATCATGGCCTAAATCACCCCTCAAAGTTTTCGTTACGATATCACTAACACCCTGTATGTTGACATGACTATTCACCGCATTCGACATCAGTGATCGCGGTAAGTACCTATTTACACTAATTCCGTTCAGTTAAGAGGAGGGCAGGGTAGATAATGTATGCAGTTGTATAAAGGGTAGATCACCTGGTTGTGGAACCAATTGGTGGCCGACAACCCATTATTTAGAATACCAATTATTTTCCCCCTGGTGGCGCCACCAGTGTCCTAATCAGATAGGGCCTTTAGTTTAGACGAATCATTTATGAAGAAGTACATTTGTGAAAAATAAATACCCTTTAACCTGTACCCTTTGACTTAAAAAACTTTTTCTTTGTTTTAGGCTTTTATAAGAAGTTGTGAATGAGACTTTGCTAAGTAAGATAATTTAAAAACAACACGGGTCTTCGCGATCGCTCCAATGTAAATGATAACAATATGTTTATTACAAACAATATAATATTAGATACAGGGCCAGACACAAAGAGACTATTCCCATTCCGAACAAATTGAAAGGAACTCGTTACTGAATAGAATACTCTTCTTAATATTATTATGTAAGTAAATAAATTACAATCATTTTCTACTTTCTAGATGAAACGAATTTAAAACTTTCTACATAAACAAGTGTAAAACGTCTAATGTCTAAACATATATTTTTTTTATAAATACCTCACACTAATTCAAACTGTATGATACGATACTAAATATTAACTTTTAATCGAATAAATAATACGCACCACAGACTGCTAATTATTAGCGTACAGTTGTAAGTTACCTACATGTAGGTATATAAATACATGATTTTCAAGTTAAAAAGTAATTGACCTCTTTTGCGTCACCCTGACAGGGTTCAATGTAGTTTACAATAATATTGGAACATAACATGCAAATAAATTAATACCTACAATCACTGTGTGAATATGTACTTAACTTATGCCAGTGTGGGTCTATGGTTTCCCCAATACAAACCGTGATCGTCTATTTCCCTCATTCAGCGCTTATCTATCATCCTAATGAAATCTATTAATTCTTTCTAATACTATCCCTTCAGACAATGCTCTGAGCCGAGCCTGGCGCCCAACAGGACACCCTTAGGCCTGTTGTCTTAAATGTTGTTGCTGAGAGCCCTCAGCGCTTCCGGCCAAATAGTTGATGCCATTTGTGGCAAACCTACAATAAGTCACGTAAAAAAAATGCTTCTCAACCGGCGAGAGCGGGTTCAAACCCCGGTACCAGACTTGCACTAATAATGAGTCGTGTAGACAAACTTAGTTGTTTTATAAACTGGGCAGGAAGAGAGTACCGACGTTCTCAGCGTACTGACGACAGAAATACTCCGTTTTCAATACAGATACCACTCGTAATCCGAAACTGCAGCCAACAGTCGTTCCTGATTGCACAAACCGAACCAAAAAACGCAACCTAAATCCCATCCACCGCTTAGCTATATTAGAACAGGGAGGTATGAGACCTCCACAGAGGGCGGACACAAAGAGGGATCAATCGTACTGCACACGGCAATCTCGACTAGACACGCGTCTGTAATAAAACTGCACGGATGCTTCCACAGCCCTCCCACACTTTTGTGGGTTTTGCTGGGACATATTTCGGACATTCACAAAAAACGGTGGACGAATCGTGACTATAAGGCTTAGAGACTAGGCAGACCTAGTTTTTTTTGTGACTTACTGTAGAAAGGCATTACTAATTGGCCGAACAAATGGCCGGCGCTGAGGGCTCGCCCGGTACAAAATTTAAGACAACAGGTCTGAGCGTGCCCAGTTGGGCTCAGATCTTCGTCTGAGAGGATTATATTGTGTGCCGCCGATAGTCAACACATCGTTCGACGTGTCGTTTACGCTGGAGAATGCCGGGGGCTGGCTCTCGCGATTGACGACAAAGAGTTCTGAGAGTTCAAAGAGGCGATGAAAGCCTCCATCGCCTGCCGCCTCCTCTCCGCGTCCGCGCCTCGGCCCACCAGAATTCAAGACAGGAGCCCCTCTCAATCTGTGTCCAGTTCCCGCTCCAACTGCTCCAAGTGTCCGTCTCGAGGCCAAGGCTCTCTGCGACGGCCGGGAGCTCCTTAGGTGCAGCCTCAGCACCCTGCAGGTTTAATTGGCCGACGCTCAGCCATCCTCCCTTACCACGATGGTGCTCATTCATACTGGGTTAGGTGCGGTGCGTAGTGTGCGGCTTCCCGAATGTTTGCACGTCGCGCACACCACCTTCTCGCTCTTACAGCCGCTACTCCTGTGCCCGCCCTCTCCACACTTCGCGCATACGGTCTTATCCGACCGGCAATACTTCTCCGGGTGCCCGTAGCTTTGGCACTTGGCGCAGCACGTTATGTCCACATAGTCCCGTACCAAGTGCCTCTCCCAGTTTAAGAATACCCGCTGCCGGTCAATCATGGCGTCCCTGAGGGCGGGGCTACATTCTAGCACCACCGTGGTCTTCCCGCCGCGGCGGCCCTTCATAAAAGCGACCCGTACTTCCTTAATAAATCTCTCCTCGGGCCATGCCGAGTCACCACCAAAGTCTTGGCCGTGCAGGGCGCGCAAGAATTCCCCCGGCTCGGGGTCCTCCACTCCAAATATGCCGACCAGTGGCTTCTTCACTTTTGGCTCACCCACCCTAAGCATGGGTGGTGCCGCGCTTTTAATACGCTCGGCGGCCTCCTTGGTCGTCGTCTGTACGAGGACCCCTGCGTTCCCTACTTGCCTTACTCGCGTCACCTGCGCGCCCAGGGACCGCGGATCTATGCTCTCCTTGAGCACCCTCTTTGTATCGTCCGCGGTCTTTAGGCCTGCTGCCTCCGGCGTTTCGGCCGGGTATATGGTTAGGACCCTGCCCTCGCTCGCTAGCGGTTTGGGCTGGGCCCCCTTCGGTCCTGTCCTCAGCATGGCCGCATAGCTCTGTGGGCCGCCCGTGGACGCGCCTGACTGCGGCCGTTCGTTCCTGTCCTTAAGGAACGTTTTTATTTCCTCTATTGCGCTCTCTGTGATTGTTGCGTTGGCGCCTTTCTGGGCGTCTGCCACCCGCCACGCCATAATGGCCAGTGCCGCAGTCATCTTCTGCACTGCACTCCCTATCATGGCGATTTCGGCTTTGTTTAGCTTGGATGTTGAGCTGCTGGTTGCCGTCATGATTTCAGCTCCGGCTGACGTTGCCCCGACCGATATCTCCTCGACGCCCTGCTGGGCGTCGACTCCCCTCATTGGCGTCCTCGGCTTCACACTCTCTTGCCACACACTGCCGCGCCGAGTCGGACATTATCCCCGGCGATGACCGGGGCCTCTTACTCGGGAGCGCCAGTGCGCGCGCCTCCGGCGGGGTATTACTCCCGGGGTCCGGGGTTGGTACCGGTGTCCCCGGGGATCTTCTGGCCGGCCTCACTGGTGTGGGCACCAGGGGCCGGTATGTAGGCGCTGGTGCCCGAAAAATATCGTCGTCCTCCTCCTCCGGCTCCAGCCCTGGCGCCGGCGATGGCGGCGGACTCCTCGCCGTCATGCTCGACCTCTGGAAGGCCATTGTCCCTCTCACAGATTGTCAGTATCGAAATAAGCAAAAGCCCCAACCCCAAACACCGTAACACAGGATTAGGTAAAAATAATAATAAAAAAAAAAATAATAAAAAAAAGAAACAAAGTGCACAGAAGAGAACAAAATTAATACAGTAGTACTTATCCTAACATAGTTCGTAAAACAAAATTAAAACAGAAGTACTTAGCCTAACACAGTAAAACACACAATAAAAGTTACAAGTGTCCGGTGTAGTTCTTGTATTGAACTACACCTCGCACGAAAAGTCGCCTAAGTCCTATACACAACACATACACAAGATAATACTCGCAACACAAAAAAAAGGTGTCCGGTGTAGTTCTTGTATTGAACTACACCTCGCACGAAAAATTGCCTAAGTCCTAAACACAAGTGTCCCGTGTAGTTCCTGTATTGAAACTACACTGCACGAAAAAAACTCTTGACCCCGTGTTGACCGGTGTAGTTCTTGTATTGGGTTGCCGAGCCAAAAGACTTTTGGCATGCAACCCAACACCAGTGTTGGGCAAAAAGTAATTAGATTATTGATTGTTGATTACGACTACTTTTTGTAATCTGCAATCATGATTACAGATTACAAACGTAATAATCCTTAATCATAATTACAAAATAAGAAATTAAATCAAGAGTTTAATCTTGACATTGATTACAGATTAATAAATCTAAATTGTAATTTAGATTAATTGATTACATAATTTTACATATTTTCTTAATCATGTTAATTGAACAAAAACACGATCATACATCATATAGCATTGATTATTATAATTAAAGAAAGACGCAAAAATAAAAAATAAAAAAATATTTTAATTTAATTATTAATGATGAAATTTATGTTTATATCCAACTATATTATGTACCCTTGCACTGTGGCTGTATAAAAAAATCTTTTGCCATTTTGGACTGTCACGCTATAGGTAAGAATTTTAATAAAATTATTACTTAATTGGCAAATATTTATCAAAATATTTTATTATTTATTAAATCACATAATCATTGATTAATAACTACTGTAATCATGATTAAAGATTACATGTAGTTAAGATTGATAGTAGTCAAAGATACAAAGTAATCACGATTGATGTAATTATGATTACATTAAATCAGATTACTAATCTGATTACAAAAGTAATCGATTACGCCCAACTCTGCCCAACACCACGTGCACCGACCAACACCACGTGCACCGACCAACACCACTACGCGAACTATCCTAACTATACCTACGACTAACCTTACACTACACTAAAACTATATAAAAGTCACTTATCTGTGAGTCCAATGTCTCGTCCGTGACGTATATGCGGCGGGGGGGACCATAACCCACCACCTTCCCATGGTCCTACCAACCTTTCGGTCATACGGACCTAAGGACCGAATCATGGGCGATGCGAGTGGTACTTGCTCGGGGCTCTTTCCCACCCGCACTTCTTGACGCCCTACAAATTTTATGTCCTGTCCCCTGGACTTTCCCTTCTCCCCTTTCTGGGGCGGGACACCACGCCACGGCTTCGTCGCCGACCATTTGCCTCTCCCTGTCTATGCCTCCTCCAGCAATCTCCTCTGACGGTACCAAGTGTGCGCGAATTCCCGGAATCGTGCGAAGTTCACCTCGGAAGATACCAGTTGCGCGAAATAGACCGGTCCTGCTTCCGTCCTCTCCAGGTGGTCAAACAAAGTGCCCCGTTCTGAATCGTACAGACGACAATCCCACAAAACGTGATCCCGGTACTCCTCAGCCTCCCCACACGGACACACCCCTTCCTCGGCCAGCCCCAGATCCCTTAGCCACGGCGGTGCTCAGCCATAATTAGTTGTGTTGAGCGCCCTCTGCTCCGCGTATTTCCTGGCTGGGCACTCTATGGAGTGCGTGCGGTGGTTGGTGTACGGCTTCCCGAATGACTTACATGTGGCACACACCGCCTTTTCACTCTTGCAGTCGCCGCTCCTGTGCCCGCCCCCTCCGCACTTCGCGCATACTGTCTTCTCTGACCGGCAGTATTTTTCCGGATGTCCGTAGCTCTGGCACTTGGCGCAACACGTGATGTTGACGTAATCCCGGACCAGGTGCCTTTCCCAGTTAAGGAACACTCTCTGCCGATCTATTATGGCGTCCCTGAGGGCGTGGCTGCACTCCAGCACCACCGTGGTCTTCCCGCCGCGGCGGCCCTTCATGAAAGCAATCCGTACTTCCCTGCTAAACCTCTCCTCGGGCCATGCTGAGTCGCCTCCAAAGTTCTGGCCATGCAGGGCGCGCAAGAATTCTTCCGGCTCGGGGTCCTCTACTCCAAACATGCCGACCAATGGTTTCTTCTTCTTTGGCTCACCCACCCTGAGAGTGGGTGGTGCCGCCCTCTTAATCCGCTCGGCGGCCTCCTTGGTCGTCGTCTGTATTAGGACCCCTGCGTTCCCCACGCGCCTTACCCGGGTCACTTGTGCGCCCAGGGACCGCGGATCGATGCTCTCCTTGAGCACCCTCTTGGTGTCGTCCGCGGTCTTTAGGCCTGCTGCCTCCTCCGTTTCGGACGGCTATATGGTAAGAACCCTGCCCTCATTCGCTGGCGGCTTAGGCTGGGCCCCCTTCGGCCCAGTTCTCAACATGGCCGCGTAGCTCTGCGGGCCGCCCATGGGGACGCGCTAGACTGCGGCCGTTCGTTCCTATCCTTGATGAGCGATTTTATCTCCTCTATTGCGCTCTCTGTGTTTGCTGCGTTGGCGCCTTTCTGGGCGTCTGCCACCCGCCAGGCCATAGTGGCCAGTGCCGCAGTCATCTTCTGCACTGCGCTCCCGATCATTGCAATCTCTGCCTTGTTCAATTTTGAGGTGAAGCTGCTTATTGCCGCCTTAATTTCCGCCCCGGCTGACGTCGTTCTGCTGGGCGTTCCCGCTCCCCTCGCTTGCATCCTCTATTTCTTCATCTGTGAGGCCTCTTTCCACGCATTGCCGCGCCGACTCGGGCGTTATCCCCGGCGATGACCGGGGATGTTGGAACGCCAGTGCACGCGCCTCCGGCGAAGTATTGCTCCCGGGGTCCGGGGTTGGTACCGGCGCCCCCGGGGATCTCCTGGCCGGCCTCACTGGAGTAGGCACCAGGGGCCGGTATGCAGGCGCTGGTGCCTGAAAAGCGTCCTCCACTTCTTCTGGCGCCGAACTTGGTGCCGGCGATGGCGGCGGGCTCCTCGCGGTCATACTCGACCGCTGGAACTCTCGCGACGCCATTGTCCTTTCTCACAGATTGTCAAAAAAAAACAAAAAAAAATAAACAAAAAAAACTACATTAGCCTAACACACGGTCCATAATCTAGCACGCGTAAAAATAAATACAAAAGTAACTTAACACAAGTAAAATAAAACAAAGCAAAAAAAAGTTTCCTAATATCTAACACAGTTCAAACAAATCACGAGACACACACACACACACACACACACACACACACACACACACACACACACACACACACACACACACACACACACACACACACACACACACACACACACACACACACACACACACACACACACACACACACACACACACACACACACACACACACACACACACACGCACGCGCACGTCACTATGGTCACTATCCACCTCTCACTCCAAATCCAATATGGCCGCTGCTCCTTATGGCACTTGCCATAAGAAAGAGCAGGAGGGACCGATTTTTGCACTCTCAACAGTAAATAAATAAATTAAAAATATCGCGCACAAGCCTTCCGTACGTCTGCCTCCGACGAGAGCTAGCGACGAAGGCCATGGTGGCCAGTGCCGCAGTCATCCTCTGCACTGCGCTCCCAATCGTTCTTGTATTGAACTAACACTTCGCACAAAAACCCAAGCAAAGCCGCCAACGCCTCGGAGTCAAACGGCGCGGCGACACCGGCGGGCGGCGCTGGCCGCAGCGGCGTACGCGGCCGCCTCAGGTAAAGCAGCGGTTGCCTCAGCCGCGCGGCTGGCGGCCATCGTGGCAGCCACCTTGGCCACGTTCGGCGTCGTCGCCTTGAGGGCTGAGACAATGCGGCGGCGGTGGCGGCGTTGTCGGCTTCGTTGAAGATGTCGATGGGCGTGGCGGCCGGCTCCGGCTCCTCCTCCACGTCATCGTCCTCCGGTCTACGAAAATATAAAAAGCTCAATTAATCAAACATAACAATTCAAAAACTTAAATAGTGTATTTATTTTCAATGTAATCTATGCTGTCCCATTAAATCAAATTACAAATAAAATTAAAATTTGACCACAGCCTCCTCATGGACCACTATTTATTCTGATACTACATGGATTTATTTTTTTATTTTTACATGGATAGAGGGTGTTCATGACACCGTACCGACTACTGAGCGGGATGATTCAGCTCATGATTCTGAGTCAATATCAAGTAGAATTCTCCATAGCAAAATTCATGAGTTTTTTTTTATTGTTTATTTATATACTTGACATTAACTCAGAATCATGGTCTGCATGAATGCCTAAAGTTTTTGTTACGCTGTCACTAACACCCTGTATGTGTGATAATACTCCTACTCTCCAACTTTTCATAGCAGATTCCTGCAACCACACAAAATTCCCGCTACCACCTTTCAAAAAGGGAAAATGTTCTTGTTCGAAAAAGAAATCGAAAGTAAAAATAAAAGAAATTATTTGCCAGTTTCAAATTAAAAATTATAAAGTTGTGACACAGATTCACAACTTTATTCCATCTGATAATAAAATAGGGTTTTATGGATCTAGTTATAAATTGCCCAATGCAATTTGACAATAACTATTCAAATCATCAAATTGACTAGGCAATGGTGCTAATTCCTGTAAATACCATCTAATTTTATTTTAAGTTATATCTGTCCTTTTCTTATCCGCCGAAAAGGAAAGGGACGGGTAATCGACAAGCATAAAATTTATGGAACACACGTCAATTTTAAGCACAAATCTAAACCAACCGTCTAAAAATTTTACGTCAGTCAATAACCCGACACATTAATTTACTCATTCTTCCTAAAATTAAGAGCTGTGAATCATCCGTCCCTTTCCTTTTCGACGGATACGAAAATGACGGATATAACCTAAAATAAAATTAGGCGGTGTCTGCAGGAATCGGGGCCATTATACATGTAATAAAAACATATTGAAATTTTTTTTTTATTATGTAATGTGAAGTAACTTAAAGTTAACTAAGTGTTAAACAATTTAAATAATTAGGCAAGGACAGCTATATTAAGATATTGCATTTAAAAATCATTATTAAAATATAGGTAACACAATTTATAAAATTTAAAACAAAAACACAATATAGGTATCTTTGTTTCATAGAAGTTATGACATAATATTATTAGAAAACAATCAAATACCCAGACTCATTATTTAGCTTTATTATCAAATATTGTAGAATAATTTCCCAATATGATAAATAATAAAGTTTAGGTAGCAATTAATCATTTAGCCTGATAGAACTAGATACCTGTCTAATGGTTGCATTAATCACTTTGTCTAAAAGATACCTATACAACCCATAAAAGTCTGCAAAATTATTCTATAATTAAGTTTTTACATGAAAGTAATGTTTAGGATCCTAATATGTTATCATGTACAAACTATTGGTCCTTAGGAATGGAAAAAAAATCTGAAATAATATTGTCTCTTCTTATCCTATTGAGCCATGCAATGATGGCTTCCTACATGCAATACTATTAAATAAAGAAATTCAATTAAATGTAGTAACACTTGTCCCATAGTGAATATAGATACTTACATAATGTTTCCTATTAATTATATTATAGCATCCTAGGTCATTCATATGTGAAATAATAAATGATCCAGATTTTTATGAAATGCAATACTTACGGAGGACCCTGGCACCACCTTCTCCACCTCCTTCAACACCCACTTGAAGCATTGTATCTGGTTAGCCCAAGAAAACAAGCAATTATTATATAGTATAGGTATTATACACACACACACACACACATATTTATATATTTGTGCACAGGCTGCTTGCAATTAGCTGCTCAGTTAGTAAGCTCATGCATCACACACTGCATTGTTGCTAAATGATACTGTTCCTTCCTTCTACAGGAGTATAATAGGAAACCCCTGTTCTTGTAACCACCCTCATAGGCTCAGTCAAAACCTCTTTGCTGCACAAAAACACATTGAATGCGTGAATAAGTAAGATAACATAGTATTTACAATTATACTAATAGTAGCTGGCGAGGAGTGCTTACCCCTTCGACTGTGATGCTATGTTATTTTGTAAAAACTTGGTAGAAACATAATGTAGGTAGGTTATGTAATACTTACATTATCGGCGGCGGCGCATCCGCGTCCCGCCGGCGCCACTTCCCGCGCCTCGCCATTCGCGGTTCTCTACAAAAAAAACCCCAAATTACTGTCATTATATGTATTATATTGGGGTGGCATACTAAGCCTGCGTACAATTATTTCGGTTGCGTGTGCGCCGTTGATGAGTCATAAGAAAAATCTTACCTTGTGAACATAGATGGCATTTTTACTGTAACATAAATAACAATAATGAGCAACACACACTTGAAAGATTTCTAGTGATTTTCATAAAAACAAACTCAACCAACTCCTTTGCTCAACTTCAAGTGACTTCAACTCACTTTTTTAAGAGGTGGGTACCTAGTGACTAGTGAGTGAGTGGTTTTTTTTTCCCCGAAGGGTAAGGCAAAGAGAACTATGCCCATACAGCCTAGTCTTATGTATTTTTTTTTATGATGATTAAAGAAATGAGCAGACTCCTACTCCGAACCCCAAACGAATTAACCAAAAAGTCCGCATAAACTTTTGGCACGTAAGCATTTTGTTTTGTTTGTTTATTGAATATTCTGATGTAATCTAATCTAGACACACGGCAGCGTGACAAGCCAAGTTCAAATAACAGAACTGACGAGCATCGCCGTGTGTAATGAATATGAATATTACACGAACCCACTTTTGTCCCCCTTATAATACAAATACTATTTCACATAAACGTGTCAAATTAGGCTCATGTATTCAGACTTGCGGGATACATATTTGCTCTAAATTTCATAAACACAAACGGTTATTTAGATATTAGTGTCCAAAAATCGTTATTTTTATCACTGACTGACATATAGATAGATCAAAATTCTAACCCAGTTCCAGATGACCTACAAAATTAAAATTTGTTATGCAGATAGGTAATTAGGTCAATACAAAGGAAAAAATCAGAAACTAGCAATTTTCTATACTTTTTCGCTTAATTGATTCTATTAGGAACGCTTAACTTTATATACCAACTTAGAACCTGTAACTATAGATGTAAGACTCAGCAATCATGACAGTCGGTCTTTATGTGGTACCTATGTGGATTTTAATGTCTTAACGTGAATATATAACGATTTGAATAAACATCCAGGTATTAACTTTTTTTTACTTATCAGTAAGAGTATCATCGTCATTAATTTAAGAGCCACGCTCTTGTCGGTGTAGCATTCTCCATGTTATTTAAGAGTATAGTCGGCTTTAATACTTATTCCGTTATTAACTGAAATTAAGTATTAATTATTGTTTCGGTATTTAACGCAGATCAATAGTGTAAAATCATTACTCATAAATAATTATTAAATAATAGGCATTTCTGTATTCCGGCCAAGTAGTTAATGCCATCTGCGGCAAATCTACAATAAGTCACGTCAAAAAAAAAAAAAGCATTTCTGTACACGGTGCGCGGTGCGACACCGGAGCAGCGGGGTGGAACCGGTGCGAATAACTTTGACATGAACGTGTCCGAGCGAGGACCTAGCTGCCGCATTCATAAGCGCGAGCGCCGTCTTGCTGTCCGGTTGCCTCTCCATATCTGACCTTAAGGTTGCGACATAGATTTTCTTAAAAAATACTTGAATGTTATAAATAAGTAGGTACCTACTTATAATTTGTGTACCTACAAAAAAGTTATGATATCCCATCAAAAACAAAAATGTGAAATGAGAGCCAAGTTCAATATTATAATATACCTTGGTTACTGACTATAGCGACAAAAGAAGTGAGATCTAAATGGGTGCCAAGTTCAATTGTCACTGAAATTTATTTATAACAACATAAAATATAATTTCTCCTTATAACTTAAGATAAATATTGTAGCCGATAAAATCCGACTTGGCTAGTTTTCATATATAGATGACGTTGTTCAGTTTTAGCTTGATAGTTAATAATTACCTACCTATTTTCTCATTACGTAGTACATAATTATTCCAAAACACAATGTAACGGCGACACAGTTGGCTCGACCATTACAGACGGCGGCGGTGGTCTAACAGAAAGCTCGGTGAGAAGTGGGTACTTAGTTCATCTTCCGATGGATGTACCCCGCTGACTATCCCAATTGGGATATAATCGTGAGCTCATATTATTATGCTATATTAACCATAATCGTCCACCGTCTACACATTTTGTTTAATTTGCTATAAAGGGCGTTAGTGACACGGTAACGAAAATTTTGAGGGATGATTTGCGACGGAAAATTCCACCTGATAAGTAGGTATCACCTGGTAGTAGGTGGTAGGTAGGTAGGTACTGAGAGTCATGAGCTGAATTATTCCCCTCAGTAGTCGGTACGGTGTCATAACTTTACGTCGCGTCAGAGAATCTCTAACACTGTTCTTAAGTGAATTAGAACCCAACCAATATTCTGTTCTAGCCACAAGCAATATCTCAGTTCAATAAGATAAATGGTGGTGATATTGTGAGGAGACCTGACAATCACAAGTCTGAAACAGACAGGTCACACGGGCGTGTCCGATGCGTCGACGAAATGCTGTCTCTAACAAAAATGTTACGATATCGCAACGTATCTATGGTATGGCTTTTTATTTGTGATTCATATGCGTTATGATTATGACACCGCTTGGTCGCAGCGGCCCTACAACGCATCGTGTTGAATCATTCAAAAACAGATACCACACGGGCATTGGCGACCCATGCGCCGCGCCGTCAGAATGCCGTTTATTTACTTATCTAATAATTACAGTTCTATAACTTACCAAACAGGCACATGCCAATACGGAAACTTAGACAAAGATTTAAAAACTATGCCAATCATTTAAAGTAGATAATAATATTTACTACACTTATCAAATATCCTTCACTCAGAACAATAACTAAAGCATAGAAGGAAGGCTAAAATAGCAACAGAACTCTATAATTCTGCTCTACTTTATCTTACGGAACCGGCGTAATGTTAGACAAAGACGCATATACAAAAATTGTTTCGTAATTTCGTAGGTTGTCACAAGTTTTTCATTGCCTAGTGTTGGGTTTCACTTTAGTAATATGTCGATAAAATTAAATTTACTTACAATTAATGTCGATAAATTTTTTTTACAAGATTTCTTTTTGTAGGATGCAATTATCTTCTTCTTGATGAAAGGAGACTCTGTCTCTGATAGGTAAGTATCTAACCATTTTTGGATTATATTGTCTGGTTTATATTAGTTTGGAGCTGCAGCTCACATTCAGGAAGGAAAGAAAATAGCCAACTGTTATCGTTTCATCGGTAAGTATTTTGTAATATTCGAATTTATTTATGATGTCATCCGCCGTGCACTGGTGTCGATCGACGTGCCGTGCAAATTGGAACCGCCGCCGCCGGGTCTAAGCCGCACAGACGGTAAGAGGCCCGATGGGGTCACGCCATAGACATAGAAAAGAGTATGGACGGGAAATACCTACAGAAAAAACGTGCCACTCTGTAAACATAAAATGGCGGTCTTTACTAGGGCTACAAGCTGTTTCAATACTAGGATTACCATACTCGTACCTACTAGATATAGCATTATACTTAAAAAAATACGGCATACAAGTATTCATAAGAGAACAGAAAGGGAAAGTAAAAGGTAGGTAGGTGGTGTACTGTATCTTTCGTGCAAAACTTGTAAGTATTGTATGTTGTGTGCAATAAAGTATATTTGTATTTGTAAAGGAAGGTTTAGTCAAGATTTATCTAAGTCGCTTACACAAATCTATAACATTCATTACATTCTTTATTGGGCGCAGTTCGTATCAACCTGGAGTGTTGGAGTAGGAGTAAATAAGAAAAGGAGGTAAAATGAAATATAAATTAGATCGTAAATCTGTTCATTAGCAAGTATTTATTTCACACGTTATTAATTATGTACATTATATTTACAATAAATACAAATTTATTAATTTCTAAACAGTGTCAATTTGCTTAGAAACTGTCTTTGTGACACCCTGTCACATTGTTTTTTTTTTTTCATTAAGTCGTTTGATCTTGAGGCGGGACTTGTTCAGCTTTTCTTTTAAATTTTTCATCTCGTCTTCTTGAACTGACTGAAATAAAGTTTAATAATAATGTTAAAATAGTATATGTACAAAATAATCTATAAAAATAAAAGTAAAATATATCTGATTTAAGTGCATTGTGCAGCTGGTTGAATTATACACTCTATATATGTATATCATGTTAAAAATATAAAAAAAGAAAATTATTTGATATACCTTTTCATGTAAATCCAGTCGACACTTTTGGATTTAATATCTGAAATCAAAGATAATAATAATTTACTTATATAAAACGTGTACAACTCATAATTGTTTAGACATAAAACAACTACAGACTTAGTATATATACTAAGTTTATTAAGTACATAATAATATGTAGTTGAATGATAGATAGTATAAACGTGTTGTGATAACATGATACAAATATCTTATCTATCTATCCAGCAGTGAGATGATGCAGGCTAGGCTGAAATTTAAATTTAAACACCATTTCATCTGTCTGATCTATAATGTTCAATGTAGGAATAGCATCGTCTCGAAGACGCCTCCACTTTGAATTAGGAACACACATAAATGAATCCGCAGTAAAATGTTTCGAGCAAATACGGCTGTACTTATTTGGAATCCAATTTCGTCTATTAATGCGAATTATCCATTCTTTCTCTTTGTTATCGTCTACAGGAAATCTAAAAATTAAAAGTATCGATAATTTTAGTACATCACTATGGACAATCAACATAACCTCAAATCAATTCCGTATTCATCGATGAAACGTATAATATAATGGATATCTCAAATATTTTATGCTACAAATCTATTCAGCAAAACATATTACTTTCCTAAAATTGTTCAGCAGTTCACATTTCACTAGAAAATTACAAAAAACTTACCGATGAAACGACAGAAGTTGTTGGCTATTTTCTTTTCTTCCTGAATGTGAGCTGCAGCCCCATACCACACAAGACATAATGTCACACAGTCGAGACACTCAATTATTTGATATAAATAAAAGTTTCTTTCCATTTATTTGGAAAAATATTGTTAAATTATCACTTAAAACAATCTGAACACAAGACACTCGTAAACACAGTTGACGCGACCGTGTCAAATAGTTCGGTAAATATAAGTAAAATCTTCTTATGTATGTTACTATGTATTTGGCCGAGTTAAAATGAGTCCAATAGGTCCAAATGACATTTCATGTTGTGACAACCTCGGAAAAAATGAAGCAAAGAGCGAATCATTTGTCCTTTTCTCACTCATAGTTTGTGTCGTAAGCTAGAAGAGAGCCGGTTTATAGTTTCTGAATTCTTATTTTAGCCTTCCTTCTATGCTTTAGTTATTGTTCTGAGATCCTTCATTATTCGTACTTCTTCTATCGTGTGGGTTGTGAAGTAAATCTATTACCAAGGAAAGGAGGACCACGGAGATCTAGGTATTATTTCATAATATTTTTTATTATGATTATTGTGTAGAACGACGGTGCTTCGATGTCGCAACGAACCCACTACGATGTCCGTGTGGTCTTACTCTAAGCCATTTTATTACGTTATTATGTTAACGCCCCTGCCACTAAAGCATATTATGATGTGAAATAATGTGATTTGCTCGGCGATCGTCCACGCTGACAGGCCAACTAACCGCGTCCGTCCGATAAAGCTGTCCACACGAACGCAGATACACACACAATACACATACATAATAAAATATTAGACACATAATAATAATATACCTAGGAAATAATAAAATGTATTTATTGTTCCAAACAACTTAAAAACTAATAAGTACAATTATATGATAGATAATGCTAGAAGATTAACAATTTTAAGGCACTGCTGGCATTTACAATAGGTACAACCTGTGCTATAAGTACCAGCTACACAATTTATTAATATGATTTATCTCTCTGCTGGCCTGTGCGTTAGAAAAAAACACTGACATAACAGCTAAGCACCCCGACATTGTGGACTACACGGATACTACCTGCATGGCCGACCACCATACTATTACCATTACATCATAATGCCCATTCTAGTATTTATGCATCAACAGTATGTTGTATCTCCACAACTGTATTTTTGTCTTAAAATTGTAAATCACGTAAAAGCCTGGTGGTGAAAAAAGGCCACATCAAAGCAATAGCAATTTTGCTTTTTTTTTGCCCGACTGTTGAGGAGGGTAATGTTTTTCGAGTGTATAGGTATATGTGTTTATGTCTGTCTGTTTCTTTGTAGCTTCCTGTAGCCTAAACGGCTTAATGTATTTTAATGTATGAGGTATCGTTAGATTCGTCTTGACCATGGGTTTGTTACAGGATACATTTTATCCCGAAATTACAGCGGGATATTCGTATCTGTTTACAATTATCGATTAATAACTTGGTAACGCCATCTGTTGACAAGAAGTGAAAGATTGCTATCAGTTGTTGATTTCGCTACTCGCCACTAGAGGGCAGGAGCAGTCAAAAATAGTTAAATAGTTACTGAAAAAGGCTGATACTTACATAATAATCTACAAAATTTTCGTTAAATAAAATATGAGTAAGTACATACATAAACTCACGCCTATTTTCCACCGGGGTATGCTTACCCCGGTGGAAACTATGAAATTCCATTATTTCCGATCCTGACATACTTCTCTTGCTTCCTCCACATTCATCAATCGTTTCATACACGCACGCCGGTCCAGAGTAGATCGTACTGAAACTTTTCTAAGGACATCTCCAATTTGGTCAATGTACGTTCTTCTAGGTCTTTTTCTGCCAGCCCTATCACAAACCTTCGCTTGATACACTGCTTTCGTAATCCTATTATCCTTCATCCACTCTATGTGTCCAAACCAACATAATATTCCCTTCTCAATCTTAGTCACTATATCTCTTTTCTCTTATCACTGTTTCTCACTCTATCACTCAACTTAACACCGCAGATGCTACGCAAAGACCTCATTTCTACGACATTAATCCTACTTTCATGTTTCTTCTGCCATACCCAACATTCACTACCATGCTTCAGCGTAGGGACCACTACTGCATTATGAACAGCCATCCTCACATCTTGCGATACAGCCATGCACACATCTAATAACTGCATGCGTTGCCCCATTCACTCGATTACCCAATTTTACTTTTATTTCTATATCTTCATCACATTTACCATCCCTTGTAAACATAATACCCAAATTAATTCACTTGTTCAACCTTTTCCTTCCCAATCGACAGCTAGTCCCATGCACTCATATCTTCTAAATAATCACAAATCTTATATTTTTTTACGCACTTATGTGTGAGTTCACGCCTGATTCCCACCGAGGTAAACCGAGAATATGGAAATCCATTCTTTCGACCCTGATAATTGTATCTCTCATGTTTCCTCCACATTCATAAATTACGTCTTACAAGAACGCCGGTTATGCGCGGGTCAAAGTAGATCATACAAAACCTCTCCTAGAAACAAACTTTAATACAAACAGGTGAGTAGTAAAACTAATTTCTATGAAAGCAGTGCAGCCAGCAATAATAGTTGTTTTATAAGCAGCTAATTAGCTCGCCGCTTCAACCGCGGGATATTACCTACCTAGCTGGATCTCAACCGCAGTAAGCGAGTGATCATTGAGGGTCTACAAGTGATTGCGTCATGTTTCAGGTGTTTTGAAGAGACCTAGAGATAGATGTGATTGTAGATTGTAAGTTTTAGAATACTAGGTAGGTCACCTTAGTTACTATGTTAGGTTAGGTTACTATATTTATTTGTCAAATAGAACCAAAATAGAATCATTAATGATTGTAAATTCAAATGAACTATTCAGAATTGTTTAAGAATTGAATTGTGATGACCGGAAAGTACTGTTTACTACAAACGAACCTATTGTTTAGAAATCTTATTTTTATGATTATTTAATTTAATACAACCACTTACCAAAACTTTCTTCTGACCTAAGTATTTTTAACATTAAGTATTTACTTTATTTGATTTTATAGTTACATTGAAGTCCAAAAACGATAAAAAGATAAATCCGTCGAAATAATATTTCTAAGAAAAGATAATCTGTTCATCCTGAAAGCCAAATCGGACCCCAAAGGATATTTTTTCCGTACGCAAAAAGCCACATTCATATTTTTTATCCGCTTAAGTAAAGAAAAATCCGTAAACACAGTTACATAAGCCTCCGGGAGAACATAAAAGAGCCTAAAGCATATCGGCTCCCGCCTTAATCTGCCATAAACAATCGCACGAACAAAACCTCGCAATAGTAAATTTCAGGAAAAGTCATCCGAGGAAGTAATGGCTGAATTTTCTGATCAACCGCCGCTCTCAAGTCAAAACGAACTCTGTTACTCGACGATAAACGTCAAGTTTGGACGTCGTTTCGAGAATTTCTTACCATCATTTGGTTTTCACAAGGCTATAAGGCGAGGGTATAGAGTCGCGTTTGCCGTGGCAGGCTGCGGCCGGAGCATTTAATCCGGAGCTGTTATTTTTCCGGTGATACATCAAAGCGGCGACTTTCCGCGGCAAATTGTATCAACCCGCTGATGTATGTATCGCTGCCCGCGTGTTGTGTGTGCGACACACTCCGGCCGGGTAACAAATACAATAACGCACAAACTTGTAGATACGAGGGGAACAGGTAACTCACGAATTTGGATTAGGTAGATACTTTTCTTCTATTTCAAATTTTTTCTAGCATTACCGTTAGCAAGTATGCTGAAGCTTAAATATCCACTTCCGAATCACATCGAGAGCTTTGACCAAACTTTTTACCTAGTCGTACGCAGATAGCATTCGCTGCGCCTAGTAGTGGAAAGTCGAAGCCCTCGATATTATTTTATTTATTTTTATATTCGCAGCGCCGTTGCCGTGCAGACCCTGCTGCTTACTTACGCACTAAGCAAATATGCGAATTAGAGACATAGATAATGAATTTTGTTCTTCGTCTCATCATAATTACAAGTCTCATTAGTCTACTGAGGACGGTTTAAGCAATGCCTGCGTATAACTCAATATTATGATAAAAACCTAGGCGTGTATATGCTTATTACTCATATGGCCCTACTTGGTTCAATACCTAAATAGCACACAAATTGAATATCTTTGACACAGACATCGCTCCAATCAAATATCTTAGCGACCAGCGTTATAAATATTTCTCATAGGAAAGCAAACACTTGTAAGTTACGACGTTTCAGCTAGCATCCATCGCGCGTGTGTGGTGGTTCGGCAGCTCTCGATTAGATATCGCATTGGAATGGTATCGGCGATTATTTATATGACGGCGGGCGGCGCCGGCGGCGGCGGCCGGCCGCGGGTGGAATCAGCGCTTCCGGGGCTCACATGGTTGTATATGATGGACCGCGGGTGTTGTCGTTTTTATCGTGGGCATTCATCGCCTTTTCAACAGTTTATACTTCAAATTTGACTACTGTCGTGATTGGCGATGTCCTTATATTGTCAATGCTTATTTTAGTACTTAAATAGGTACCTACTTTTCCGTTAGATCAGGACGCGTTCACCTGGTTATACCATTAATCGACTAAGGCTTGTCATACATGTCATAATAATGGACTTAGTAGGTACCTACATATTCTACACAGGCTGGTACCCATTATCATTTTATTACTATTACTATGGTTCATCATATTAATCAAACGACTTCAATAGCAAGTGTAACAGCCTCTAGTCCAGTGGTTGAGACCTGGACTCATATTCCGGAGGTCGAGGGTTAGAATCCATGTGGTTTTGGCAGTTTGATCAGGACATTGCTGGCTGATTGTCCGAAAGTAAGATTATCCGTGCTTCGGAAGGCACGTTAAGCAGTGGGTCTCAGTTACTATTTACTGTAATAAGTATGTGGTCATTACATGAATAATGTAAGTGTTTGAGGCGGTCTCCGGTGTAAATAAAACTCCTTCGAGATAGTGTAAAGCGGACTATATTGAAATAACATTGAATTATTTACAGTAGTTACAAGATACATTTTCAACAGATTGAGAAAAGTTAAGTACAAATAGTAATAATTAGCTTAAATAGTAAGATGAACTATTTAACCCAACTATAGGTACATCTACAACAGTTATTCTTAAAAAGAAAACATTATACATCATAACAATACAAGGGTCTATATTGGCTGCTGGGTCGAAACTCTAAACTAACTACTGACAACAAGTTACTAGTTTACACAGCAATTCTAAAACCGATTTGGACATACGGCATAGAACTGTGGGGCTCTGCCAGCGCTTCTAATGTAATGGTAATACAAAGGGTGCAAAACTACATATTAAAACATTTATACAACGCACCATGGTTCATCAAAACAATAGAAGTGCACGAAATTCTAAATGTACCAATGAAATATGCAATCGTGGAACGCAGTACAAAAAAAGATTAGAAATGCACCCAAATCATTTTGCGGGGCAACTAACCATTCCAGAAACCATACGTTGTCTAAAAAAGAAACGAGACTTTTTCGATAAGGACAGTCAGACCGAATGACTACTTCAAAGAAAGGACTGCCTTCGCTGGGAGTAGCGTCCTCCATGCCATATAAACACAACTCATCTGTTTATAGTCACAAAAAAAACACAAAAAGAAAACATCATAACAATATTCATAAAAAATTGTTGTTAGTGAAAAATGAACCAAAGTTTAGCATGGCTTCAATCTGACACAAAACAGTGAAGGAGAGTAGAGGCCACCAAACACAGGTGAGAAGCATGGAATGTCACCTGTGTTTGGTGGATCAGAGATGCGAGCAGCTTGTGCAACTCAGCAAACTAGTTGTCTGCACCCGTGAACTTCACTGCGTTATTAGAGTAGTGGGGTACTTGGTGTTTATGAAGGGCGGCGTAGGCTGCTCATTATACGATGAGAGGCGCTCTGACTAACCTGAAAAAATATGTCCACACCCATAAGCATTTCAATTTCCACAGGCACATTAAAGGTATCATCTGCAAATGGTAAGCTGGGTTGGGCTGGGCTAATTGCATGTTATTGTGTCAATGACATGACAATTGACTGTAGTTGTATAGTCAGACTTCAATGAATACACATGCAATGGAGGGGGTCTTTGCATGGGAAATACCAACTATATCAACCACATTCCGTTTAGGAGTCACGCATAGCATATTGATAAGTTTGCTGGTAATAAATGAAACCTGTGACCGGCACTGTCTAATAAGGCCTACATGGTGTGCTCTGTGCCATCGTGTCATGAGAATAATTGCATGACTGTAATACAATACAGTCCTAGACCACCTCCTTAGCGTGCAGTAATGTAATATGAATTTGTCTGCACGTAGCACATCAGAAATGGTATCTGCATTTTTTGTGTGTGAATTTAAGCATACATCACACAACTTGTTAACCCTTACAAACTGTATTCTGTCAAAAACGGCCATACATATAAAATGTGGACAGTTAAATAATCTATGGGTTGTGGACTTACATTTTAGACATCCGGAGGCTCCCGAGTTGGTAGCGACGTTGACAGCAAGTTTCTTCCTTGCCATACCCTGGTGAGCAGTTTCCAGAGCCAAGGCTCATCGTTCGTTCGTACTCAAGGAACTCCCTGAGCGATGAGTCGGTCTTCAGGTCTCTTTCTATCTGACATGCTTGTGCCGTGAAGGTATCTAATCTGCAAAACAAAAGACAATAATATAACATCCCATAATTTATTTAACTGAGTCTCGGTTCTTCGCGCAGTTGCACTTAGGTTGATTGTGTTATATGAACACACTTAATCAAGTGACGATTGTCATATCTACTTGTAATTAATTGTAATGCTCTTCATAACTCTCGTGTAACAAAGGTAAGTTCTTTTTAAGTCATAGGCCTCATCTTTTTACAAAGTCCTTAAATAATACAGATGTATGTTGGATATTGTCTAAGGAACTGTTATTGTGAATCACGCTTTTATAAAGCTGAATAAATCGTTTGAAGTCACCATACTTACCAGTGCGGTGAAAGGTTTATTTTGTATTTGACGTAGATTGAGTCTGGCAGACGCCGTTGACGGCGTGCTGGGCGAATAACCGTGCCGGAGAGCAAAGACATTTGGCTGCTCAGGGAACTTAGGGCCGAGTAATAATTTCCCATATACACATCTTCCTTGTCATCATCACTAAGCTGCATTATTTCCACATCAAACTCGTACTCCTTGAATGACGTCTCGAGCCGCGACTTGCGAACGTTTAAAGTGTCCTAGTCGCTTTATTGAATTATTCGCTAGCCACGGAAATTAAAAATCCGTGTCAGCGTGCCCTTGTTTACATAGGTATCTCATACTCTCTCTACTCTCTTGCCGCAATTAAATGATGAAGGAAGACGCTTGTCGCTCGTCGTCTCTGACGTCTCTCCCATTGCCGGTTATTATAATTAGTACAGTTGCTGTGCCTCACCTTGCTGTGATTGGTTGCCACTCTGCGTCAAAATTCCCGCTTGTCCGTGATTGGCTGATATGCCGTGGCGCCGTTGTACTATAGGCCGCACGCACATGGTACACCGATTGAATGAATGATGCAGATTCTCCCCTCTTGCAGGCGGTAAAAATAAATTTAAATAATATGTGCGACGACCAAGCGAAGACAAAGACCAAGTGCGACAAAAAAAAACGATCAATAAACTGCCAATATTGATCACTGAGATTGAAGTAGATTGAAGTAAAAATTAAAGTCACAAATAAAAAATAATAAATTGCCGCTCATGAATATTAAGTTGCGTGTAGCTTGTATGATATAAAATGATGATGCTCACGATTACCTATGTAGCGTGAAAAACAACAACCCACACAAGAGAAGATGAAATAGTAAGTGTAACAACAAGTTGTCTTCTGATTACTTGTGGGTCTGCCCACCCCATTGGGGATTGCAGGGAAGAGATTATGTATTTCGTTGACGCACAATGTTTTATCACGAGCTAATATCATATTCCAGCGGGGTATAATAGTAATTAAGACTTCCTCATCATTTCAGTGACTTTCCTTATCTTAATCTGCATCAGTCATTAGTGAAGTTATAAAAGTTAGCTCCACCTACGACGAATGCATATCTAATGTATTTCTATTACAAGCAAGTCACTATATTTCCGGCCAAGTAGTTAATGCTATTTGCGGCAAATCTAAAATAAGTCACGCCAAAAAATAGTCTAATAGAAAGGTCGGTATGTACTTAGTTCATCGTGCGATGGATGTACTTCTTACGTTAAAAAAAGTCACTATAGCACATACTTACATACATTTAATACGTGGATAATGTGGTTGTTTGTACATGTACTTATATGAAAATATCCTACGCCTATTGTTAACATATTATGTAAGTATAATTGTTTATTATTCCATGAAAATAAATAAAATAAAAATACATACATAAACTCACGCCCTTAATTCCTAATGGGATGGGCAGAGCCACAAGTAATTAAGGACAACTTGCAGCCACGTGATGTCCTAAGATGGGTAATGAACTAAGCTCACTATTCTCTGATATGTCTTCAAAGCTATTTAGATAAATTCAAGTCTTGCTATGAGCTACAAATAAAATCTTAGGTATAATAACAGTTGTAAGTACCTAATTGTAGTTTATGGCTTTTGACGTATCATAACAGCCTGCGTGTTCTAGTGGCAGAACTTCCCGATGGGGACATTGTCGAAATTACTTTGTGAAACTGTCCTTTGTTTGGTAAGGACACCGCTGGTTTGAATCACCCGATTGTCCGAAAAACTAAGATGAGTCGTGCTTTGGAGGGCACGTTATCCGTTGCAGTGGACTAGTGTGGTGGACTATTATAGGCCAGCAGTGGGACGTATATAGGTTGTTTATGTAGAAGGCATATGAGTGAGATAGGTATTGTCCATTTTACCCAACTCAGTTCTTCGAAAAGTTGGTGCAAGTTGTTTTCTGATTATCTATGGTTCTGCCCACCACCTTACGGATCACCTTATGCAGTTTATGGTAGTTGACACCAAACAATGCGTAGAAAAAGACAAGCATTTTAGTTGTCCTATAAGTACCACAATTGATCCGATTGAGTGTATTGAACTCCGTCCCAGCAAACAAAGATACATTTCAATTGAACGTAAACAATTACATTGAAGTTGGAGCCGTTTTAAAAAGACTGTTTACAGCGCAGTCGAAAGGATTGCATCGTAGTTTGGAGGATTCGGCACAAATAAATATTGTTTTGAGCGGCGGCGCGCGGGCGCTGGCGGCTCGCCATACAGTCCCCCAGCGTAATCTGCACCGGAAACGCCCTATGACACCGCGTCTTTTTAAAAGAAATTGCTCCAGCTACAATTCTTTGGCGCGGGAAGCGGAGAGCAATGGAAAAATAACAATTAATTGTCTAGACTCTCGACACGCGGCGTGGCAACTTGCAGCGCTTGCTATGCAACGATTTCTGTCGCCTTTATTTAGGTTACCTATTACAATTTCAAAATTGAGATTTATTTGCAGTAAGGGAAATATTGCGTGGGATACATCGTCCTTGTTCCCGAAGAGGCAGGCAGAGGTATAGATACAACATATACCTATGGAAGGAAGCTACACCCGCTCCTCGCCAGCTATGTTTAAGTAGGTACGTCAAACAAGATGACCCGGCAACATCGTATCACCCTTTTCCATATTTGCTCATCGTTTAATTCTTTCCTGGACTTCCGCAAATATTTCAAGACTAAAATTTGCCAAACCGGTTCAGCCGTTCTCGAGTTTTAGCGAGACTAAAAAACAGCAATTTCTTTTTATATAGATAGATGGATTAAATACTTTATTGAGCACAATGGACACAAGATAAACAGAGGATACAGAAAGGAACAAAAGGCGACCTTATTGCTCGTGCAGCAATTACATAGATGTTTTTTATGGCCGTAAATTTGATTGAAGTAGCCAGAGCCGCAATGTGTCAGAAAAAAATGCCGAAGAGGACATACGCAGTAACAATTGATACATATTAAAGCCTTCGGACCCTTATCCGCGATAGACACCATGGTTGCGCCATCAACTATATATGTATGCAATTGTGGGAAGGGCCCACCTTTCTCCGCAACCAATTTATTGTCGGCAACGGTAGTGTCCTACTGAGATAGGGTCCTTAAGTCAAATATCTGGCTGGTCATTTTACACACTACAATTCGTCAAGCCTACTTGACATTAAAATATAGTAATACGGGTCATAATCTGTCTCAAAAACGAATTCTGTGACATAATTCGCGAAAAGTTAAATGCCTCATAACCCACTAAGCTTGGAACAGATACAAAATAAGCCATTAATAATAATACTGTTACACAAGTCAAGTTATTACGACAACAAGCAATGTATCTCACTTCCACCCCAATATTTTCCACACGTGTCTCGAGACGCATTAGTTCCAGTAGCTGGTCAGAACGTATACGGTCAGTAAGTCGACACTTTAGAGGGAACAATTAAGATGGCAGTGAGAGGGGTGCAATCTCCATGGCAGACAATAGCGTGTTAACAACGCTGACTTGTAGACAATACACTGGACTGGCTATCATTTCCATCTGACAGAAAGATAAATAATTGTGCCGTTTTGACCGCCCCTAGCAAAGGTTCGTTGTAACTATCACATTAAGGACTGGAGGTGCACGGTTACTGTGAGATTCGTACGGATTATTGTACGTATTTATTTATTTTTTGACGTGACTTATAGGTTTGCCTCAGATGGCATTGACTACTTGGGCGGAGAACTTAGGGATCTCACTAGATACAAAAATTTAAGACAATAAGCCTGAGGTGCAACGTCGGTGGGCGCGAACTTCGACTCAGGCCGTCGTCTTAAGGATCATATTTGAAATAAATAATCGACCCTTGCTAGAGATAATCGACACATACATACGTTGATCATCTGTCCTAGTGTCTATGGTTCATCACCCATCTTGGACTTTATAGGTGGCTGCGAGTTGTAAAAGTGCCTGAAAATCGTTTATGATCCCAATTATGGGCTCCATTAGTGAATCCGGGCGTGAGTTTATGTAGGTATATTTGCCAACATATCCAGAGTAAAGTACCTATATAGAAATCAGTGCGTGTCAAGCAGTAAGAGACACGCTCGCGACATGCTCGTAGATGCATTCGGCGTGGCAGCGACAATGGTGCTGTTGTCGAGAGTCACGCGTCATGCGCGCATGGCCGCCCCTGGCACGACGCCATCGCCACGCAATCGAATAAAACTAATAGCCTGCGCACCCCATACAGCTCCCGTCGTGGAATGACTTCTTTTGTTTAAAACTGTATTTATGTCCATATATTTTGTAGTAAACGGGGTACCTAAATCTTACGTACTTAATTGTGACTTGAACTTACTACTGATAACTTAATGGAGCGATCGCAATAGTGGATTGATATCTTCTTCCGATATTACCTATTATCAAGTTACATCTTATTTATAAATTTTTGTAAAAAAAAATAGTAATTTGAAATAAAAATAATTATAGTTATAGATACGTAATAATTATTTGGTACGCTACTCGGCAAGAGATGGCGTTGTAAACACATTTTGCTATTTGTTTTTATTTTAGGTTTTGGCACAAGGTGAATTGGTCCTTAGTAATCATAATGTATTTTTTATTCATTTTCTGAATATTTCGATAAATACAAATATGATTCAACAATGATATATCTACCGAATGTAATATAACACGATTCAAGTTGCTGTTTCGGGTTCGTTTAACAAAAATCACAGGCTAAAATGACGTAAATATTCGAAAAATAAAATTATTCCGTGCTTCGGAGAGCACGTTAAGCCGTTGGTCCCGGCTAAAACACCTCCACCAACCCTCAGTGGAGCAGCGTGGTGGAGTATGCTGCATACCCCCTCCGGTTGATTGAAGGGAGGCCTGTGCCCAGCAGTGGGACGTATATAATATAGGCAGTTTATGTAACTTACATATTATTATAACAACAGACCCTCTGACAAACTTTCGCCAATTTATTATTACCTTTTAGGATTATAAGTAGGTCCCGGGGAGAAACTAGGTCCTTGTTGTGTCGTGCGGACCGGGAATCGAACCCGCAACTCGTGCCGCAGCAATAATTCAAGGCGATGTTTCGCACAAGCAGAGATGATCCGAGGCGATTGTGATGGAAGCAAACAGCGGTTGACGATGATGACTGTATTGCGAAATGTCACAATGGAATTAATTGATTATTACGGGTTTAAATTTAGCTGAAATAAGCAACACTACGTAACAATGTGAAGCGATACAAAAGCAAACTAAAAACTAATCAACGCAATGGGAGATCGAAAACGCGTGTCTCCCGCGAGGGCGTGCAGGCAGACGGTTTTGTTTCCTCTGTACTGCACAGGGGACTGCGGAAGGCGCGCGGGGCAGGTACGTAGCGTAGACTCGTTCGCCGGGCGGCCGCGGTAAGTGCGCGGGTGCGCGCGGCGCATGCATGACCGTGCGCCGGCGCTGCGCGCCGCCCGGGCCAGCTAGTCACGCCACTCGTGACGTCAACCGCATAGCATGATCTGCGGTTGCCCAAGCTCATAGGCGGCAGCGGAAGAGGGCGCGTGTGGTTGGTCACCACAACCTAATAAGTAGACTTCATTTATTACTAGCTACGTATATTACCCGCGGCTTCAGTCGCGTTAAATTCGGGGTCATCGGTTCCCCTTTCCTAATGTACCAAAATCTAGCTTGAAAACTGCGAAACATTCCATTTGAAGGGGATTGGGGCAGATTCCCACAAAAAACTGATGCACTATTTTTTTGTAGTCACAACAAATAAGTAGTCCGCATAGCAATTTTTAGCTTTCATTTTAGGGGCTCATTTTAGGGAAGTGGGGGGTTAGAACAAGACAAAACATAGCCTATGTCACTCTCCATCCTTTTAACTATCTCCATTTAAAAAATCACGTCAATTCGCCGGCCTGATTTGCCTAAGTCCAAGACGGACAAACAAACAGACACACACACACTTCCCCATTTATAATTCCCTCTCAAATTCACCGTCTGCAGGTACTTAATACAAAATCGCTTCATGCGGAAAGCCACGGGAGCTCCGTGGTTCCTTCGCAATAAAAATCTGCACATTGACCTAGATCTGCCAACCATTGCCCAATGGCTCAAATTAGCTTCCAAACGTTTTTTCGATTCTGCTCCGCACCACCCGAATCCCCTGGTAGTTGCGGCTTCCGAATACATTCCGCTTAGGGACGGTACTGAAAAGTATCGGCGTCCGAAGGACGTAATATACGATCCCGACGACCCGATTACTCTAGCCATAGAGGCAGCCAAACAGCTCGCGACACCCAACATTTCAGGACCCCGATACCGACCCCGCCGGCGTGGTCGACGATTTCCCTCATTCAGCGCTTATCGCTATCGACCCACTAGGGTCGATTAATTCTTTCAAATATTTTTCCTCCCAGACGACGCCCTGAGCCGAGGTTCGCGCCCAACTGGGCATCCTCAGGCCTGTTGTCTTAAACGTTGTACCGGGTGAGAGCCTTCAGCGCTCCCCATTTGTCCGGCCAAGTAGTTAATGCCATCTGCGACAAATCTACAATAAGTCACGTCAAAAAAAAAAACATTTATAATATCCTGTTTTTTTTTTGTTTATAATATTAGTATGGATAATATTCCTGTTTTTCTCATTTTTCGTTTTTATTTTTTTACTCAACCAACACGACTAGCTTTGTTTCATCTAAATCGTTAGTCTAGAAAGAGTTTGTCTATGAATAAAAAAACCTAGCATTTTCTTTAATACAAATAAGTATGCACAATTATAGCATAAGTGATTTGTGTTTTTATATAGCACCCACCCGTGCTTAGGTAGACTCACAAAGAGAAAATTTAAATCTAAAATAAAACCCGACTCAGACGGGACTACAACCCGTAGCTCTTCTCAAGCCGGGACGTTGTTAACCATTACACCACCGGGCCCTCCACCTATGCGAAATTCTTTCGATCTATGTATCGTCATAAAGCCGACGCCTCCGGCCAAGTAGTTAATGCCATTTGCGGAAAATCTACAATAAGTCACGTCAAAAAAAAAAAACAATTCAGGCGCGCCGGCCGGATTTTTTTTTAATTTAAATTTTCTCTTTGTGAATTATAGCATAGTAGTATACAAGGATTAACATATAAAAGGTTTCGAAACGAATCAATTCTTCTTCTATCGTGTGGGTTGTGAGGTGGAGTACCAACCTCATCAACCCTGGTGTCAGGGTTACTATTGAGCCGCCAAAGGCCTGTGACATGGCTCAATGGCTCAGACTTAGTAATTTTATTAATTTATTTTTTATGAAAAACAAATGTGAATTTTTTTATCTACTTATACTAAAAAAAAAAACACGGGGTAATTTTTAGAGACTGATCAGCATAAAGAAAAATCCTTAAAACGAAATTAGGTTCGTAAGTCCCAATATAATATTATCACACTTTATTATTTTTAGATTACATTACATTTGAATTTAATGACATTTGGGTTGAATTATCTGTACCCTGTAGAAAACACGGAATTATATTGTGAAATAAATAGTGTTGATAATACAATTAAAAGCAACCGTCTGGTATAGAAATCTCCATAAAAACGAATTCGGAAATCGGTAATCGGAATTCGGAATTGCTTAATCGGAAATCGGAAATCCATAATCGGTACCTAATAGGTAATTGGAATAGTCAGAAATACATCCATCGCATACAAGTATCAGTTTCACATTGACAATCAGAATTAGAATAACCTTTACTTTCCGCTTTGAAAGCCTATAGAAATAGAAATAGAAATACTCTTTACTTATCTATTTATTTTTTATACCAATATGTCACGCGAGCATATGCGAGGTTGACGAATAGAATAGGAGTTTCTGTCACATTTTTAACGCATATGAAATGCTACTTCATCCAGTTCATCACTGTCTGGAATGTATACGAGTAGGGCCTCCGGGCGTTTTCCGCTCAGAAATCCTACTCCAGTTCGTCTCGGCTCAGAGGCTACTATTTACTTAAGTAAGAAGGTAGGTATGTAGATGTCAATTGTTACATGAGCCATGTCAGCCTTTGGCGGTTCAATAACAACCCTGATGCCGGTTGGGAAGTCGGTTATTGATCTGACAACCCACACGAGAAAAAGATTTGAAACTAAATACATAATAATGTTATAATTTCCTCATGCCTGTTTATAATAGACATAACCCTTCCCCTATTTAAAGGATTTCGACGCCCTTTTATCGTCTTCAACGAAAACAAAAACATGCTGGTGATGCAAATGAAATACGAAAGAGATCAAAATCCGGTAAATTGAGTCGTTCAAAACACATATCTGACGGTCGCGGGAGAAATATGACGAGATAGCGCGGGCACCGTGATATAATATCGGCGCGCGACGACGTAAACACGCCCCGAGTATCTACCTATGTGAGTGGGTGTCTGCTGACAACGTCTCATATCCTTGTTATGCTATGTATTGTTTGTTTAGGTTTGTCTACGCAAGTCTGTAAAGTTCAAAGACGCAAAGGTAAGCTTAAGGATAAAATAAGTATCCGTACTTAATACCTACTTATTTAGAATAAAATCAAATATCCTTTATTGTACACAAACAAAACATACAAACATTTATAAAACGACAAAAATAATAATAGTTTTTATAATCAGAATTACAAAACTAAAGAGAGTTATAGTTAGCAATTGACTTGTATTAAATAATAAACAAGCCTCTTTTACCTTTGTAAACGTAGTATATTTTCTTACTGGATTAGTTAGGTAAGTACCTACCAATACTTACAATTCAATTTTCTTACACCTCCGATGAACCGTAATCTTTATAGGGACCTACATAAGAACCTGCTCAACTAATGATATTGAACTCATTTTCTACAGATATTAATTCATAAGTAGGTAGTACGTATTTAGATTGAAATTCCCAGTAAGTTTATTTATTTCTTTGTGGCCTCCTGTAGCCTAAACGGCTTGATGGATTTTGATGTATGAGGTATCGTTAGATTCGTCTTGATCACGGGAGTGTCATAAGGTACAAAGCTAAATGCCCCCTTGTGTTTGTTAGGATCATCAGGTATAAACTGCAAGGAACCCCCTTGAATCTGGTCGTCATCGTAGAACTTTCAAATGGTACTTACATAATAATCCACAAAAATTTAATCAATAAACAAAAGCAACTAAAAAGTTATTATAAATAAAAATAATAATATTACGAACAATAAAAAATTCCGACAGCACACTAAAAAGTGGAAAACAAGCTAAGTATTCTTATGTACTTACCTACTGTATAAGAACTTCCAATCATATTTATTATGGGATATTATTAATTTATACAACAATATAAGAATATTGTTTAATCAAATGCTAAAACCAAGTTATGGAATACCGTTTAAACAATATAAATTGCACTACGAAATGTGTTCGTAATCGATAAATACTTAAAAAACTAAATTCCATAATTATAAGTACTTATTTCAAACGCTCGTTTATATTCAGTCATCACACACTCGATCGTACTGGCGAACAAGTCACAGTGTGGTGTTTTATACACCTACTTCACCTTCCTCAACTGTACGACCTAGCTTGTTATTGAATAAGTTATAGCGTTAACGTCAAGGCAGAGACACAAACGAGTCTATCTCAATGTAACAACTTGTAAGAGCGCTAAATCAGCGCGAAGTGTTCGGCGTACATATATCATACTAATGCCGTTGTTTTGCCGGGACGCGAGCAAAACACCACGCCTCAACTGCCATGCTAGCGTTTAATAGCTTCCTCTTTAAAAAGTTTTTTGAACGAAAATATGTAGTAGGAGATCAGCAATGTTTAAGTGGTAAGCTAAATGTTCTATTAGTTAGGTAGATAAGCAGACAAAAGAAGTAAAAAAAAGGAGAAGTAAAGTGGAAGTGAAGAAGTCTGTTTTTTGTTTGTGTGTGCAAAATGTTCATTCATTCATTCATTTCATTAAGTCAAATGACTCCAAGTGGGAATTATTGCCAATTGGGTATGTAAGGTATTTTTAAAGGCACGTAAGTAGGTAGGTACTTCATCATCATATTATAAAAAAAAACTAATTTTAATATTGACATTTTGTTAGGGTAGGGTTGCCCAAACTGTGGGCTGTACCTAAGAGTAAGTACTTCAGGCCCAATAAGATAGATTACAAATAACATTTTGTTAATTTGTTGTTTTCTTAATTAATAAACATGATGGGGGTTAGGGGTCCTCATTATTATTGAAATTAAGTAAGTATTTCATTTTGTTAACTGCACACTCGTAGGACACCTTATCTTAGTGATGACCACAGATTATATTAAATTGTATTTATTATAAATGGCTTTGACTTAGTATCGAGAATTTGGGTAAACAGATTACCTTTAGAGGTTACATGAAGGACAAATAAATACTTACACGATTTATCTATAATATAAAAATGAATCGCAAAATGTGTTGGTAAGCGCATAACTCGACAACGCCTGGACCAATTTTGCCAATTCTTTTTTTTAAATGTTTGTTGAAATCCAATGATGGTTTTTACAGCGAGAAAAAATCGAATGTTGGCCGAAAAAACCCTAGGCTGATGATGATGATGATGATATTTAAAAATTGAAATTCAATCATATCTATTAACTTTCTGACAGGACGAAGTCTGTCGGGTCCGCTAGTTGTTAAAAAAAACACCAAAAAGCTGATTAAGAAATGGTTTTAGAATTAGCGTAAGTAACTATTTTTCCCTTACATACCGAATTCCTACTTTGGCTTATTAAAATGCTAATCTTTAAGCATATTCAAATACTGTAACCCGGACATCTCGGCCGGACCAGGGGGCCTACCGGCTAATTCGCCGAACTTCGGCGACTTGAAAACGATTCAGATAAATCGAAGTTCGGCGTTTGGTACCGGGTAATTTCCGATGTTCACAGATACCTACTCGAAAATTCAGCCTCTTCAATATTATGCAGTCGAACGCTCTAACCATAGAAACTTTTAAATATCAAACACTGTAAGTAATTGAATTTATTGGATGATTAAATAAATAGAAATTAGGTACAAAAAGTACTAAATATTCATACTTTAGTAAATTAACATTGCGAGGGCACTAAAGATACGTATGACTCTCAAACCACAATTTATACAAAAAAAAAACAAACGTTATCAAACAATATCAGTGGAATGACGCCTTTGGGTGAATTTCAACAAGTCTCATTTTTTTATCATTTCGGTGAGATTTTTTATTTTAATACTTTTCTTCACATATTTGACGACAAATAAAACTTTAACCTATTTTGAATTATGTGCGTGAGTGGGCCTGGGCATCAAATACGATCGAAACTTACTGAGATATTTAAAATTGAATTTTTATGAGTCCACTGAAATGATAAGTACCCACTGAAATGATATAAATATACACCGAAATGATATAAATGTACACTGAAATGATAATGAGTCCACTGAAATGAAATTAACCCACGGAAATGATACAGTCAAGAAAAATTGTGCTGCTTAGCTAGGGTTCCGTACAAAGTGAAGTTCGATTTATACATAAATAGCCTATACAGGGTGTAACGGAAGGGGGGTATCAAGCCGAAAGGGGACAAAACTATACCTTATGTAGATCTTATCTGCAAAATTTCAATTAAAAAAAAACACTTTTGATATTTTTTTCAATTTCAGTTAAAAAAATATTTTAATATTTCCAGCATGTAAAAAACACGGCACAGCACTATTGAGGTCACTGTTCTTAATCCACTCAAATATTGGCACTACACAAATCTCCTAGCGCGTCCTGGTCGCCTGGTACTCGCGGCGCTCGCACGGCCGCGATAGGTACGAAATTCGAGCGGGCGGCGGCTTTGGCGGCAACGTCAAAAGGAGTCGGCGACCGATTGGAACAATCCGAGTCGGCGGCACGTCGGCGACTGTAACAAACAAGAATGACACTAAAGCATCTAATAATTGGAGTCATTTTGCTTTGACAACTATTCTCACATTATTTTATGACGTGTAAAATAAGTTAAAATTACCTACTTGTTTAGGTAAGGTATTTAATTTAATAGTAAATAGGAAAAAAAAGTGTGAAAGTGTGGGTAAGTAGGTAGGTAATTAATAATTAGACTTACGTTTTACAAGAAAGGTTCGAAATGTCGTCATCCCCGTTCGATGCACAGACCTGCCGCTTCATCTGTCCACAACACTTTCGAAGCAAAGTCTGGTGAGCACTTGAACTCGGTACCATTCTCAGAATGCCACACGAGGTAAATAATCAGCAGGAATTAGCTCGGGCGTACGTTGCATGTGGTAAGGTTCGCGTGGTAGTCCTTGGGTTGGCTGCACGGCTAGTACGGCTTCTTCAAACTCCGGATCACGGGTCGCCGAGCGGCCAGTCTCGGATGACGCGTGGAAAGAGCCCGTTAAATGCAGTAGGCGATTGACTATTTTCCTGAAGCAATGCAGTGAAGGCAGTTGCCTGGCTTCATCAGCTGGTCTACCTTCTATGAATCGCTGATACAAGTTCCGTGCTTCACTTAAGTTGCCATCGCCGGCACCCACACACATCATCATTTCATAATAACCTACATTACTCAAAGACACCTCGAACTATCACTGATCACAGTTATCACAACAAATCCAAATTTCGAACTTCACTCCACAGATAGTAAACAAGCACTGACAAACAATTTGACAGTTTACTTTCGTGTGCATGTTTCTATCTCTTTCGACTGCTAGTATCCTGGTACTTAAGGGTATGTTATTTCTTTGTGCGCAATAAAATATTTTTATGGTATTGTTTGAATGTATGAATGTATTGTATTTTATGAAAGTAGGTACGTATTTTACTTTGAACCAAGAAAAGTAAAAAAGTCGTTTATCTAATAAGGATCACCCGCGCTCACACTCTGGCACTAACACAGAATTGCCACGTTTCTTCGCAAATATCCCGCGCAATAGCAGAAGGCGAAATTAATCTGTCAATAATAAGACATACTATCACTCTGCCCGTATCCCTAATGGGGTGGGCAGAGTCACAAGAACATCCCATTAGCGGTACGAGCATGATAATTATTTATGTACCTATGTTATGATTACTTGTGGCTCTGTCTGCCCCATAAGAGATAAAGGCGTGATATTATGTATGTATGTTTGGTACGGGCATGTAGCGATACGAGCGTGTAGTGGTAAGTGAAATTCCGCAGTCTCTGCCTACTCCAATGGGAAAAAGGCGTGATGTTATTGTTCACTGTTGGATAATACACGACTACAATTAAGGAAAAAAAATACAAAAAAAAAAAATATTTTTTATCATGGTTAATGATAACTTTCCCTTAACAGCACCGCCATTTTGAATTTCGGGTGCACTAGGGCTTGCCGATCAAAAAATGACTATCGATAATCTATCCCGACCGAGAGTCGATCGATAGCAAGACTATTGATAACTCGGAAAGTGGGAACATTTTCGATTTTATTACCTAAGTGCAATACAATCGATAGTATCGTTGCGGATTAATAACAAACTATCGATAATTTTGCCCTCAGTCAGTAGTATTGCTACACTCCGATAGTATGGTTATTTTGAGTGGGCTGATTGTCTAAACTGAATTTCAATAACTCAAAAGTCCATGGATTTAGATTTTTTGAAAAGCTATTTTTTTATTTCTACCAATCAAAATCGTAGTTGAAAATGATTATGATCGATAATCGATACTGAACTATCGATAGTTTGAAACACTAGCGTGCCTTTTTCTATTCGCGAGCCCTGGCATCCTGGTACAGGGTATAAATCCCATTAACTGTCCCAATGCAATTTGCAATTCCGTGCTTCGGAAGGCACGGTTGGTCCCGGTGACTACTTACTCATGTAAGAAAGTAGTTATTACATGAGTCATGTCAGGGGCCTCTGGCGGCTCAATAGTTACCCTGACACCAGGGTTGATGAGGTTGGTAATCCACCTCACAACCCACACGATAGAAAGATTTAAAAAAATACTGTTATGTGTTTTTAATTCCTTGTACGCAATAAAGTATTATTGTATTGTACGAAAGTACTTATTTTAAGATTACTTTTACCATGTCATAGTAAAAGTAAAGTTATGTTAGGTAGGTACTTTACTTGAGAAATTGATTTTGTCTTTACTATGTTGTAAACGTAACATTAATGTCTCGTTAATAAGATACACAATCACTTGCAGCTGCTCGTATCCCTAATGGGGTGGGCAGAGCCATAAGTAATCAGAACATACTAACATAATATCACGCCCGTATCACTAAGGGGTAGGCAGTCACAACGGTACTTGAGAAATTTATTTTGCTTTTACTATGTTGTAAATCCCCAAGGAATTCTAAGAAGCCTCTGACGTTGCCGGCCGCCTCAGGGAGGCACCCCGTCTGGCCAAGGTGCCGGACCCGGTAGTTGGCGGCTTCTTCACACTCCAGTAGCACATGGGCCGCTGTCTCGGCCATGCAGGTTCTGCACAGGGGCTTGTCGGTGACACCTAGTGTAAACAGATGTTTGTTGATATCACCGTGACCACACAGCTACACCTGCTACCTGCAGCTGTTACCTGTATTAGTGGAGACCTCTTCACATTTAGAATTCTTTTGGAGAGACAACTATTGATGTTGGGTAGTGCCATCTTAGCCTGCCTGCATTTATTTACGGTGGTTCATAGTCTGGTGTGTTTGTTCATTCCCAAATACCCTAATACCGAACTAGCTTTATTTGCGGATGATACAGCCATCTATTCTTCGTGCCGTGGTCGAGTTATGATGACCGGAATTCTCCAACGCGCCAATGCCTTGGGCAAGTAGTTTCGCAAATGGAGAATCAAGGTAAACCCGGAGAAAAGTGCAGCGGTGTACTTTTCAAAGGGCTATTATAATACGTCACGGTCACGCTGTCAACTTAAGTCATCAAGATGTCTGGCAAGCCGATCCCTTGGGAGGAGCAAGTCAAATATCTCGGCGTAGTCTTAGATAGACGTCTTCAAGGCCCATATCAAACGTGTGCGCGATCGCGCCACGTTTGTAATGGGCCGTGTTCATTGTCTCCTTAACAAGCGTAGTAAATTATCCCTTTGGAATCTACACGACTTGCATCCGTCCGATCATGACCTATGCAGGGGTAGTTTTCGCTCACGCGAGTCTCTCTCAAATCCACCGTCTACAGGAAATACAAAATCGTTCGTGGTTCCATCGCAATGAAAATCTGCACATTGACCTAAGTCTGCCAACCATTGCCCAATGGCTCAAATTAGTTTTTTCGATTCTGCTCCGCACCAACCAAATCCCCTGGTAGTTGCGGCTTCCGAATACATCCCGCTTAGGAACGGTACTGAATAGCATCGGCGTCCAAAGTATGTAATACGATCCCGACGACCCGATTACTCTAGCCATAGAATCAGCCAATCAGCTCGCGACAACAAACATTTCAGGACCCCGATACCGACACCGCCGGCGTGGTCGACGACTTCCCTCAATCAGCGCTTATCGCTATCGACTTACTAGGGTCGTTTAATTCTTTCAAATATTTTTCCTCTCAGACGACGCCCTGAGCCGAGGTTCGCGCCCAACTGGGCACCCTCAGGCCTGTTGTCTTAAACGTTGTACCGGGTGAGAGCCTTCAGCGCTCCCCATTTGTCCGGCAAAGTAGTTAATGTCATTTGCGGCAAAACTTCGATAAGTCACGTCAAAAAAAGGTGTGTTTGTTGGCTGCTCTCGTTCGTAGCAGCGAGCGGACCTGTCCGAATGAGATCGGCAATATCGGTTCCGGACCGATGGCTGTTACCTCCCGTTCCCCTTCTGGCCAACTCGTCCGCCGCGTCGTTACCTCTTGAATCACTGTGTCCTTTGATCCATTGTAAAGTGAGGTGTTAGTATTTGCACACCTTAGTCAGTGATTGGTGGTAACTGTGTATGAGTAGTAGTAGTTGTTTAGGGCCTGCAAAACTCTGAAAGTATTCTAATGAAACTGTCCCGTACCTAGCTAGCCATGAACGCATTCGCCGCTAGCGTGATGCCCATTTGACCTGGATGACGGTGTTAAGGGAGCCTGATATTACGTAATCATAAAATAAAGCATACTACACAAGGAGACGAGATGCATTGTAAAGTACATTTCTTTATCAACTATTAATGTAGGTAATCAACTACATTTTTGGACAAAACTTGTACAACAAAGTGACTCTGCCCACCTCAGTAGCGCAGTAAGTGTGATATTAGATATGTGTAATTACTTGTAGCTCTGTCTGGTCCATTAGGGATAAAGCCGTGATTTATGTATGTTCACATCTTGTTCTATCCTATTGGTTGTGAGGTGGATAACCAACCTCGTCAATCCTGGTGCGAGGGTTATTATTGAGCCGCCAAATGCCCCTGACATGGCTCATGTAACGACTACTTATTACATCAGTAAGCAGTAACCGGGACCAATGCCCATTGTTTTTTTAACTATTGTGTCTGGAAATCTTGGCCTCACAAGGATGAAACAAAACAATTTAAAAAATATTGATTAATATGGCCATCACTGGCACGTTTACCCTTTACTAGGGCAGGCATAAATAAAAGAGGTGGTAGCTGTTCACTCAAAAGTTAAATACCTTGAACAGCTGATTGCTACGTAGTGTTGTGCAAATTTGAATTTATTACATGAAGACCTGGAATTCAATTGCTCATAACTAATGCAAATATGAATTTAGGCGGCCAATACTCTCGCATGTGATTTGTAGATAGTGACAGAGTAGGCACACTTCGGGTTGATACCCCCGTTCCGTTACACCCTGTATACGTCCCACTGCTGGGCACAGGCCTACTCTCAATTAACCGGGGGTTATGGAGCATACTCCATCACGCTGCTCCACTGCGGGTTGGTGGAGATCGATTTATACATTCTTAGATAAATAGTTCAATACTTGCTAAATAAAAAATAGTTTAATACTATTTACTAATAGTAATAGATTGTTGTTCGTTTCTTTCATCGAGCAATAAAAAATGCATTTAGTTGTTGTCAATATGTGGAGCCGTGGTAGCTAATGGGTGGGTGGTAAGGTAATTCATGTTTAGATCAGAAATGATTGTCACATGCTCAGCGGTGAAGAAAAACATCGTGAGGAAACCCACATTCCCGAAAATTCCATTTTCGGAGGTATGTGACCTAATGTGTATTGGGCTGGTTTCCCCTTCGTGGGTTGGAAGGTGAGACAGGCAGTCGCTTCTGTAAATTACTGGACCTGTCAAATCTTCAAGTTAGGTAAGCGGACCCTGTGAAAAATCGGTATAATGCTAGGGGGATGATGCTTATTGTCAATATGTCTTTTTTGTGGCTATTGTCATTGCTTCTTTATTACTTACCTACATTTTTTTTAAATAATATAGGTTCACGTAGGACCACAATCTCACCTGATGGTAAATGACGATGTGGTCTAGGGTGGATCACACTTACCTAGCAAATGCCTATTCACCCTAGTCTTGAAGTCTCCTAGATTATAACGAGTTGGAAGTTATATCCATACCCAAGAGCTCGAGATGGTTGGTAATTCACTCCGGAAAGTCCCAGTCAGGAGGAAAGGACTCCGTTTTGCGGTGAACAGACACGCCTGGGTTATGGAAGCGTTGAGTCCAACCTACTTGTTGTCACCCCAGTCTGAGACGGACTTAAGGGGCAGTTTCACACGATTCACAAGATCGTCTCTGAGGGCACTATCATCTCTGGTGCTTACGCGTGCATTGGACATGTATCTCTCCGTCACTGTGCTATCGTCTGCATGCCTAAAGATACCGGGCATAATCAGCAGATCATTGATAGAAAAAACGTGGCGGAGAGAACAGATCCCTGAGGGAGTCCGGCATTAATAGCATGTAGATCAGACAAGCACCCATCAACTACTACCCGAATCAATCTATCCCTATCTATCCAATTACATAGGCTAGAAGGGATCCTGAATATATCAAGGGACATAACAAGATCCTCGCCTTGATTCTAGATTGCCTCACTCCATAAGCGTGTAGCATACACAAGAAGAACATCAGTTGACCTATCTCTGAGTAAATTGTTGGCTTCAAGGTACGCCAGGAGGCGGTTGTTCAGGATTAGCGGCGGTTGTACCGAGATGGGGCGGTAGTTAGCAGGGTTGGTACGAGTGCCTTTTTTGGGCATACACTGCACATTGGCAAGGTTCCATGGTTTCGGGAATTGTCCTGAACCCAGAGAGAGCAGGTAAAGGCGTGTCAGAAGGAGACTATTCAGGTGCACAGTTCCGCAGTACTATTGCTGGGATATCATCAGGACTACTGACCTTATTCACGTCTAGAGTGCGAAGCATTTTTATACGGCAGAAGTTTGCTTCGACCGATTTGACTAGCGGCTAAAAGGTTTTACTACCAGCTCAGTCAGTTTGGCATCAATTTGGCCAATATTGTCGAAACGTGCCCTGCGCATTGTCTTCTTGCAAGACTTTGCAGCGGTATTCAGGGAATTTTTCAGAGCCCAGGCATATTAGAGCTTCTGCACTAGCATACTCCGCGATGTACCATGAGCGAGCCTTATCGTCAGATGATATGTCAGAAAATGGGATAGAGTATTCCATTGCCTGACAACTAATATGGCATCTCCGCAGCTCGTCGAGTCTTCTGAAGAAAAGCAAACCTCACGCCAAGGATAGGTTTGCGAAGAAGTGCCGCATCTCATCCCAATCTGCTAGCGTGTGTCACCATATTTGCCTCGATCCTCTGGGGCTAGAATCAGGTGGGGAATAGACAGACACATATCTCACCAGACAATGTTCGGATGTTCCCAAGGGGGAAGTCACTGATAGAGATTGATATTGGTCCGGATCAGTTATCAGCAAAAGGTCCAAGCAGTTGGCGCTATAGTTAGCAACGTCAGGTATCTTTGTAACGCAATTCACCAGATGTGAGAGATTTTGCCACACATGGCAAAAGCTTGCGCCTCTTTGCCAGCATGGTTGGTCTTATGGAATGGGAACAACCACTCTTGCTGGTGGGCGTTGGAGTCCCGGAAAAGAACAAGTTGCGCTGAGAGATACCTCCGCCGTGCCAACTCCACTGTCCTACTGAGGTAAGTGAATAACCTGCTTGTCTCAGAGTTACCGCTGTGCGATCGGTAGACACTGGTGTAAACTATTTTATCCAGGCCAGTGTCCACCAGGATCTAAAGAATGGATAAGTCTGGGTATTCAAGGTTACCGAGAAAAGCAGAAAGAGGAGTTTGATAGAAGGTTATATGACGTTTTCCAATCACCCAAAATGGTTTTGGAAAACCATGAGATCATCTCGAGGAAAAATAAAATAGCTCCATAGAACTGTTAAAAAGGCCCTTAAATCAATACCTAATTCGAAACTAAAATTTAACACACGGATCTCTAAAACTTAACGGTTTTATCATTTCAGTGTTACTTATCATTCCCATGGACTGTTATTGGCATTTCAGTCCACCGAATCCACCGGAATGATAACACCGAGATGATAAAAAAACAGGTTATTTTTGTATAAACTGTGAATTTAAATAACTATCGAAAAATCGACACTTCTCAAACAAAACAGTACTTGCAGCCGATTTAACACATCAATATGAAATAAATTGAACTAATCTAACACGAGTTATAATGGCTACCGAAATGATTTTTTACTGATTTTTTTTTGTCCCCCTATCACCGAAATGATAAATTTATTTTTTTGGCGGGAAACCATTACACGCTGTGACGGGTATTTCACGTCTAGCGGTCGAGCCGAACCAATGCGAGGTGTTGGCAGGTAAGGAGGTATCATAGACGCAATGTTGACGGAGTTATTCTACCAAAACTTACTGTCCTCTGAAATGATAACTTTTTTTCGGACAAAATTTAACTGCCTGTCAAATGTATGAGAAGGAAGGTAAACAGACAGAAATAGTTTTTGTTGTTAGATTATTTAATAATTTAACGAAATTCTATCAATTTAAATCCCAATAATAGAAAATAATTGTAGAGCAAGACATTTTATAAGCGATAATGGGTTACGGACAAGCTACCGAAATGATAAAATGACACTTTAAAAATTTTTTTCAGCGTGTTACAGTTGCTGAAACTGAATGATTTTTTTTTGCCAAGGTAGAGGACTACTTACTTTACCCAGAAAAAATATTCAAAATCATTTAGCAGAACTTTGCACTACCGTTCTCAGCCAAGACAACTTTTTTTTTCGCTTTTGCAATTCACCCCTTTGTTGAATAATCGAATGAAGTGTATAACATAAATCGAGAGTCGTAACATGTCAATAGTAAGTACCTACTCGAAAATTCAGCCTGTAATCAAATTTACGAGTGTGGATTTTATTGTACATAACTCTAAAATAAAACGTATAAATAGTCTAAAAACCTGTGTCTCTCAAGTATGTTCTCTTCAATATTATGGAGAGATATGAGCCATGAAGTTGGTAGCCTGCCACAGATAATTCATCACATTATCCATATTAGGACTAACTCAAGTATGGCCGCAATATCCTTTCAAAAATGATGAAATGTGTAAATTTTGCATATCTATTGGTTGCTTAAATCCAAACACCTCCACCAACCCGCGTAGTTGAGTATGCTCCACGCCTCTCCCAGTCGATTGAGGGGAGCCCCCAGCACAGGGATGTATAAAGACTGTTTATGTTATGTCTTATGTACCTACCTATCTAATTAGACAATGGATTGACTACCTGTCAAGTACGATTCATCATTATTATTATCGAATATATTAACGGCTTCCATTGGTTGTGCGTTGGGCTAACATATCACAAAAATCACTTTGAGAACCTTTTGGTTTGATTAGAATATTGCAGGCTGATCACCCGATTGTCCAAAAGTAAGATGATCCGTGCTTCGGAAGGACGTTAAGCCGTTGGTCCCGGTTACTACATACTGGTGTAGGTTAATAACGTAGACACCAGGGTTGATGACGTTGGTAACCCACCTCACAATCCACTCTGCGGGTTGTCTCATTGATGACGTGATATAAACACCTGTGTTTCGTCAGATGAACTTGTCATGTATATTAGACGTGACAATCTCCAACATAACTTGTCGGCAGTTGGCACAAATCAGCATTATCTGAGGGGCGACGCGTGACGTGAGTGATGACGTCATAAAGTGCCGCGTGCCGGTAGGTATTACATGACAACTTGACGTGTCCTCCCAGCTGCAACACTTCCACTGGGTGACATTCAGTTAATACAAGTATCCACATTAATATTACTTACTTATAAATAAGAAAGTTACACTGTCTGTCTGTTACCTCGAATTATACGAACTTATGTGCCTACGGAGATAGTTTGAGAACTCAGGAAGAACATAGGATAGTGTTTATTCCGAAAAACGGATGAAAAGAACATGCCGCGCGCTATAACCGGTCTATAGTCCAAGCCGCCGCGGGCAGAAAGCAAGTTAGAAAATAAACTGTTCAAGTATTCCTGGATATCCATATCATAGCGCGCCATGTTAGGCAGGTTGGTATAGGTGGACCTAGTAGATCGTATACCAACCGTCGGCAGGACACTTGGCAACGCGGGAAGACAACAGATGGACTAAGGCTGTTACTGAATAGTGGCCAAGGGATGGTATGCGATATCGAGGCAGACCACCAGCCCGGTGGTCTGATGACATTGTGAGGTATGCCGAAAAGCAATGGCTGAGACTTGCACAGGACCGGAAAGGATGGAGTGAAAGAGAGGAGGCCTATACCCACAATGGGCACATTAGATACAGGCAGATTAGATAGATAGACGTGCGGACGTTATGCATACAACATGGAAGCATTGTATCCCCAACCACCACCACCTATCATCACGTTGGTATAACAGAAAGTTCAGTGAGATGTGGGTAGGTACATAGTTCATCTTGCGATGGATGTATCTCTGACTACCCCATTGGGACCCCACTGACTACCCTATTATTAACTTTAAGACCTTTTTATAATGTACATACATGATGCAAATAAATAAATGAATGAATGAATGAATGGGATATAGTCGTGTGCTTTTGTTATGTTACGTATACCTAACTGTCATCCTCGATAGCGAGCACGAACATTAGATTCTTCCCCTGCTTCCACAACTTCCACAGCACACCCCAGCCGGACACTTCATACAAAACAAATCGTTTTACAGAGACACTACACATTGCCGTTATTGTATACGCGCGCGCGCGCGCGTGTGTGTGTGTGTGTGTGACATTTGACGCCTTATGATTGAAGACTAAGACCGATTGGTGTTAAGTAAACCTAGCTCAGCCTCTGGTGGGGGGCGTCGAGTTGCCTTTCTACACGTAAAAAGTATTATTCCTTATCCTATGTCCGAAGTAGGTATAAAGTAGTGGTGTAATACGATATCTGCGTGTCGCCGGCGCGGCACTCTCGTTATTTGATTACATTTCAGTCTGTTCTACATCCGATACTTTGTGTTATTTGTTCGCGGCATATTTTAGAGTTTCTAAATCTAGAGATATTGAATGCACGAGTGGTACTGAAGTGTTTGAGCTTTTGGCAAGCTTTGAATGCAACAAATATATACAAATTTTCTTTATTGCACCAAACATAAAGAATTGCAGAGGTAAGACAGAATAACATAGATCAGATAACATATAAGTTCATGACTACATTCCCAATTTGGAGCATAGTACCTAGTCATCACATAGGTAACAGTTTTTACGGTGAGTCGTAATGTACCTGCCATGAACCGATTGCTATAGAATTCATGTTTAAATAAAAAATGAATAAATATCACGTGCCCAGCGGCGAAGAAAAACATTGTGAGGAAACCCACAGTTATTCCCGAGACACGCGTTTCGGAAGTATGTAACTTGTATTGGGTTGGTTTTCCCGTCGTTGGTGGGAATGTTAGACAGACTCACTTCTGTAATAAACCGGCCCCATCAAATCTTCAGGTTAGGTAAGCGGACCCCGTGAAAAACGAAGTAACGCTAGGGAGACGATGATACAATAAGAGCCGACACCTTGTTGCTCTAATAGAAGGAACATTATTATCCGTAGCTTTGTGCCGCGCCGTGAACAAAGCACATCCTCGAGGAAATATTTGCAAAAATATGCGCCTCGTGCTCGCGTCAAGTGTCGTGACGTCACCTGACTTGCAAACTACTGCATACGACTTGCTTTTGAATGCGACTTGAATTGCAACTCGTTTGAAGGGACCTACAGTGGAAATGCAAGAAAGGTGCCCTCCCTGACCTATCTAAAGGTGACCTGTGTGAAATCAGGTCAGTGAATCCTTTCACTACAGTGGCACGTACCTAAATTTCTTAAGGTAAAGCTATCGATAAGATAGAACACGTACCTACAGAATAAAATACTTATATGTAAATAAAGGCAACTTAACTACTGCTTAGTTTTTGGTTCTGTAACTATAATTGTGTAATAACTATAAAGTGTATGTACTTGTGTCGTGGCCGTCGCACCATCCGCTACGGTTTAAGTGAGGAAGAGCGCGTGAACTGTGTCCCGCTCGCACTTACGAGTTAGACGGTAAGTACACAGTTAGAATGTAATTTTTGTATGGAGTGTTCGGAGTGTGACTAAATTCAGACTCAGAGGGGGTGAGGTTGGCGCCTGATACGATTTACGATTGGTGCGGGCGGGTACAGTATTATTCTTTATTCTATGCTTCGGTGACAAGTACCTAATTCTTGCAAATCGTAAATAACATTGCAGACGAGTGTTGTGTCTGTCACGCTGATAAATAACGTTACGTGTGCAACGTCATATATTCCTGTGTCTCAAGAAGAATCGAAGTTGTAATGTAGTCGCCATTATTCGTAAAATTTTCATAACAACAGCTTCCCCTAACACTCGTGGCGCACAACTTTCCTTTTTTCGACGATTTGGCGCCGCGATCTGTGCCCCCTTCTTACAAGTTTCTTCCAATCTACGAATAATTTTGCATACATGAGTGGTTTATTCACAGCATAAAGGAGATTGTTTGGGCCTCAATGTAATGTTATTTCTGCAGTGTGTGGCGTATGCCTACTTATCAGAGAGTGTTCAAATACTTACTATATAAATAATATATTATGAGTGATAGGAATGCTAGGGAATAACCGTCTGGGAACCAGTATTAGGCAAGTCAATTTCTGAAATTATATTATATCCAACATTTTCCCTGTGATGAGGTATTTATATCTTGCAGCTACTTTTCTTTGACTGTACAGGTTGATAAGGTGCAGTAGTTTTGGCAGATGAGACGTTCGACAAAAAATAATTCTATTATTTTTTCACAAACAATGTAAAATCTTAAAATTAAGTGTAAATCAAATATATTTTTCGCATAGGATTCATGGTTTTGTCAACAGTTGGTAGGTTTTATGTTCTAAGTATCACATGATCCGCTAGATATAAGCATGCGAAAATTTGGGAGGTAAGTAGGTAGGTACTTATTTAACTAATATAAATCTAATAAAAAAACAAACTTACAATAATTAACAAAAATAAATATACATTCTCAATACTCTCTAAACGTTATTAATATTCAACTTCTGAGCATCTTCAAACTAATATTTTATACAATGATAACATTTCTTGAGACTTAAAATAATTTGTTTGCAATTGTTTCATATATCTGGGAATATGATTGTAAATTTGTACGGACATTATGTCATTCTTTGCCCGTGGTCCTACTGCGTAGTCCTACTAGTAGTACCATGGACATTCGACAACTTTTGCTATAGAAAGCGCTGTTACAGTTTGGCTTCTGTAATCCCTTGGTCGCAATCTAGTGTCATTCTTTGGTCTTAATGGAAGAGGTGTCGATTCGCTCTGACAAAGACTCCCACCTCATAGATGTATAGACATGTTAACGTAAGAATGGGTATTAATTGATTAAATAATGGACGGCAAGTTTCCAGTGTTCCAACTCCAATAATGGCTCTGATATATTTCTTTTGAGTGCTCAAAACTTTTTCAATGTCACTTGAATTTCCTTACAGAACGAGGACAAATTTTAAAACACAAGCAGCGCAGCCATGATAAGCGTCAAGAACAGCATTGGGTCCGGCAGTACGTCTAAGGCACTTTTTAAAGCAAATGTAAACTTTCCAAGCCTACTTCATGTCGTGTGTGGGAGCTGAGGTACGAACAATATTTTAGCAAAAAAATAACAAAAAGCAAATGAAATTTATGTTGATTGTTTTGACTAGTGTAAAATTGGTTGAGGGTTGGTGTTCTATACTTAATTGTCGCATTACTTAGTTTTATAATATTGGTATTTTTTTATTTATTTTAAGTCACGTTTACCCTCAAAATAAGTAAAAAAATAAGAAACACTTCTCGTCAAACATTGGCTTCGATGCACAGTATGACGCTTTTTAGGGTTCCGTAGCCTAATGGCAAAAAACGGAACCCTTATAGATTCGTCATGTCGGTCCGTCCGTCTGTTCGTCCGTCCGTCCGTCCGTATGTTACAGCCACTTTTCTCCGGAACTATAATAGCTATACTGTTGAAACTTGATAAATATGTGTATTCTGTGAACCGCATTAAGATTTTTATGCAATGATAGAAAAAAAACAATACTCAAAAAACATTTTTTCATCAAACCCATACGTGTTGGGTATCTATGGATAGGTCTTCCAAAATGGTATTGAGGTTTCTAATATATTTTTTTTCTGAACTGAATAGTTTGCGCGAGAGACACTTCCAAAGTGGTAAAATGTGTGTCCCCCCCCCCCTGTAACTTCTAAAATAAGAGGAGGATAAAACTAAAAAAAATATATGTTGTAGATTACCAAGCAAACTACCAACGAAAATTGGTTTGAACCAGATCTAGTAAGTAGTTTTTTTTGATACATCATAAATCGTAAACCGTAATTTACTTTCATAGTTAAAACATCAAAAGTTACTACAACTAAAAAAAAACTTTTATATTGTTACTTGCTGTTACGGAACCCTTCATGGGCGAGTCCGACTCACACTTGGCCGCTTTTTGGTACTTACACTGCAAAACCGGACACCTCGGGAGATGCGTTTATTTTTTAAATATTTTTTTACTCGCTCTCGTTACAAATTGTTAAAGTTTAAATTAACTTACAAATAAATATTTTTTCAGTAACGCGTAAGGATTTTCTTTAATAGGGTCTAAAAAAAACTACATTATGGCCAATTATCCCTAACTTACCTAATAAAAACTGACAATTCCAATTGTAACTATTACCGACTGTGTAAAGATATTTTTGAGTGTGAGTTGAGTTTAATAAATTCCTACATTTAGGTAGGTAGATCAAATACTTACTTAACGAAATACCAAGTTACTTTATCAATTGATACCAAGATAATTTATTGACAAACCACGAAATATAAGGGAAGTAGGTAGCAAATAGGAAAGGGAGGTTCAAGTATTCAAGTAGGTCGGTACATTCATGAGCAATGTCACGTAAGTACCCACTTTAGAACCCTATCGCATTATCATATTTGGCATTTAGTGAGACTTACAGTTCAATTTGTCAAAAAAGTTAAATGTGAAATGGTACTAAAGATATATTAACGCTCGTAACTGTACAGAATTATTTGATTACTTACCGAAAAGATTAAATAGGTACTTACCTAAGTAGGTAGGTATATATTTCTAACCCATAGCACGACCTAATATTGCCACAGCATGTTGTACCCGGGCTTAATAAAACACAATATTAATATGCTATGACGTTATAAAAATGCAAAATACTTTTCGTGCGGGCAGTAGGTATGAGTCACATCACCAGCTCGGCGGAATATTGCGTGCGGCAGTACTAGCTGGGAAGTAAGTAGTTGCTGTCACTCGCAATGAACTGTCCACTGAGGGTCTAGCCAACTTGTTTTCTATTACGATTAGCATAGCAATAAAAAGAAAATGTACAGTCAGGAGCACCAACGTGTACCTTACTTTAGAACTCTGTCGCTTGTGGGGCTTTTTATCTTCTATTTAGTGTGCAGTCGGGTTACTTTTCCTAACAAAAGGGGACATTGGGCATTGAATCGCGAGTGGTCCCCATACAACCAGCTATCAGTGATAATGACTGCATTACCGCTAATCTGGATTATTGGCACTGAAGTCATTAAATATTGCTAAAGGTCTCGCAATAACTTCAGTTTTTTAATGAACATTGAAATTTTGGGTCAAATGTTAACCCAGCAAGTGCTTTAACACGGCTTAGGACTGCACAAGCTTGACCCTTTGCAAACACATTTGATAGATAGGTCCACGACGACCCGATCCAAGGTGGTACGTATTATTCCTTATTCTATGGTGGTACCTTGCAGTTTGTGTACCGTTACAGTCATATTATCTCTTTATCCCATGGGACTTTCGGGATAAAATAAAAAAAAAATACAAAAATATTTATTTGTCTTCCAAAAACCTTTTTCACAAATTGTGGAAGCACACCATTTAAGCAATACATTGCTTGTGCTAGGTGGCCTCGTTTTTCCCAAATTATTATTTAACAATGGTTTATGTTTATGACACTCCCGCGATCAAGACGAATCTATCGATGCCTCATATTATATCAAAATCTATTTTATTTTATTTTGAGTTCTGTTTATTTGTTTTAGTTTTATTTTTGTTTTGTTTCATATTTTTCAAGTATTTTTGTTCTGCAACTGTTTTGTTTATGGTGTAAGTAAACCCAATATTTAGTATTACCATATTAGAATATTCTGCAACTTTGTTGGAGAATTTTGGATATTTAAACAAATTAGTCTCAGGGAGCCACAAGGAAACAGACATACATACATACCTACAAATACTCGAAAAAACATTACCCTCCTCCTTTGGCAGTCGGATAAAAATACAAGTTTTAAAGATTACAGCGCAGCGTTGTAGCTGGCAGTCCGGCCGGGCCGCAGACAATGCTAAAATACGGCGACGCGCGGCCGAAGTTTATTTTAACTTTTTAACCGTTTTTGCGAGCGGCCACAGTACTTCAACATCATTTAATTGAATTCCATTGTTAGCGGCATTTTTACACAAATACGAGCATCGCGACGTCCTCGTAAAACATTCAGCGGCGGAGTTACCAACTAACAGTAAACGCTATGGCGCGACGCTTGTTCGGTAATTAATTGCTGTTTCTCAACTTCCTACTTAAAAATAAAACACTTTGCTGCAGCCTAGTTTTCTTAAAATTACATAAGTAGATATAACACAAGGTGTATGCAGAGTGTATAGTATCTATACACATCCACTCCTCACCAGTTATGTTTAAATGCTATGTAATAGGGGTCGATCACATCTACAAAGAATGTCGCGTGCGTCCGGCGTACGCGCGGCGGCGCGGGCGGCGGCGCGCGACCGAAGCCTGCGTCAAGACAAATGTTCACCTGCCGCCCCGAGCTGACTAATGAACTTCACGCGCACGCGTTTTTCTGTAATTTTCCGTCCAAAAGGAAACACACCCCGCGCCGCTCCGGAAACCGCGTCGCGCACAACGACGCCCTTTTTAAGACGCTTAATGTCTACAAAAACCCACGTGCCTCAGACAAATGACCGACATGAAAAAATATATTACGAGTTACCGCCATTTACCTCAAGATTTTATGGACTCTCACGGAAACGGCCGCCCGGTTATATCTTGTTTCACGTACATTGATTTTTATGTTAGAGCCACGTCGCTTAAAGTGAGAGGTTGGCCCGTGATATGTGCGCCGCGACACGATCGTACGATACTGTCCTTCCTACACAGGATACCTCTGATTTCAAATTTATCTACTCCGGAAGATATAAAGTGAACATCGTTCAATGACACTATACCTCTGAATTTTCTCCTCCATATAATAAGATACTATTTGGCGAATCGATAACACTAAACAAGTTTCATGAATCAATACGCCATTGTAAGATAGTTTCGATTTAGTGCGGCATAAACATCTATCCAGATTTACTTTAGTTTTGTTAAAGTTATATAATTTGGTAATTCTTTTAATTAGTACCTACTTACATAGAAACTCAAAACTCCTGTTTACTTCTACAATTCTTACTAGAAAGTACTTAGATATAAAGTTGTCGTTTTAAATCCTAATGATCTGTAATGACAAGGGCAGCCACAAATCGTGGATAATTAAAAAACCTAGCACTATGTACCTACTAATAATAAATGGCCGCTGAACACGACAAGACTTTTACAACAAGTCTGTAATAACATTTAAATAGCCTACGTACATCTCACTGCTAGGCACAGGTCTTCCCTCAATCAACCGGAAGGGGCATTTGGGCTAGTAGCCTGGAACAAACCTTCCGAAGCACGGAATCATTTTGTTTTTGCGGACAACCAGGTGATTCAGCCTGCAATTTTCTAGGACAAAGGACAGTCTCACAAAGTGATTTTCGACAATGTCCCCAACGGGACTCGAACCCGGACCTCCAGATCATAAGCCCAATGTTCAAACCACTAGACCACTTAGGCTGTCACTAGCTGTGTATGAAACTTAATCCACTCATCTCAAATCAAGGGGAGGGCTTTGCCCAGCCGTGAGATCGAATAAGCTAGATACGAAGATAAAATTCTTATTTTAATAAAAGTTGACTAAAATATACTCTAATTTTAAGAGAAGATAGGTTGGATGACCATGATACAAACACAATTTCTAGATTCAAAACAAAAATAGTTTGCTACTGCATTGCTGACCCATAAAATCTCAATGAATAATGCTAAAGTAATAGACAGGTACACAAAGTTACTCTGTAAATAAAAGTTGGTACAGTTGGTGGGTACACGACGAACTTGGCAGGAACCTTAAAAATATTTGCAAGTCGCCCGATGCAAGTTTCGCGCTCAGCAATTCAAAATGGCGGTTGAGTCAATTATGTACGCGCGGTGCAGCGCCGACTGCACGCTTAAAGCCGTACATGACGTATGAACTCCTCTAGGAGGTGACTATTTCCTTGTTAAATATATTATTAGAGTTAGCAAATCTCATGGTTGTATAATGTGGTAGGTAACATAACATAAACAGCCTATACACGTCCCACTGCTGGGCACAAACCTCCCCTCAATCAACCGGAGGCGGTATGGAGCATACTCCACCACGCTGCTTCACTGCGGGTCTGTGGAGGTGTTTGGCCTAGTAGCCCGGGACCAACAACTTAGCGTGCCTTCCGAAGCACGGAATCATCTTATTTTTTCGGACAATCAGGTAGTTCAAGCCTGCAATGTCCTTACCAATCAAAGGACAGTGTCACAAAATAATTTCGACAATGTCCCCATCAGCAATCGAACCTGGATCTCCAGATCGTGAGCCCAACGCTCTAACCACTAGACCACGGAGGCTATTGTTGTTTGTAGAATCTGGTAAGTTGCAAAACATAATAATTTTTTGCTACCACCAGTAGGTGGGCCCTGTTCCACTAACCATCTTGTTTACCTTACTTACCAGCAAGTAAGCTGGCATTAAAACGGCCTCGGTTGAGCGTTGGGCTCACGATCCGGAGGCCTCGGGTTCGAATCCCGGTGGGGACGTATCACAAAAATCACTTTGTGAATAACCCTGACTCCAGGGTTGATGAGGTTGATAATACACCTCATAATCCACAAGATAATAAGAAGACCAGCAAGTGGAACGGGCCCTGTAGAGAATGGTTCTGGTAACTGTGATTCTGAGCACCTCGATGGGTCTACCAATGAGTTTTGTTTTTCTAACGCACCTTAAGGTTGTCTAAGTAGTAGAGATTTCTCTGAGCCATAAAAGTTTAAGCAACTGGGTAAGTAAGTACCTACCTACTTTAAATTCTGTTCACATTAAACCCACCTTAGATTTAAATAAAGTACATTTGATTTTCCACGTAAATATTGAAACTTATTCTCGTGGGTAGGTACCCGTAATATGTTTCAGGCTAATATAAAACCTACTTAGGGGACGAGAAGAGACTGACTAAATTACGCAGTTCCAGTAAATAGGTACAGGTACTACCTTAGTTAGTTTAATAACGGTGATTGATTTAATTATACGCTGAATAGATAACTTATCTACTCGTAAGTCTGTAACCAATTTATCAGATTTACTTGAGTATAGGTTACTTACTAACTTAACAAATTCGTGTCGCATGTCTTTACTGATACGAGGGTTCATTTTAATAAATCTGTATTCGATCGAGATCGAGGCGAATTGATTAATATTGGGTAGGTACTAGGTAGGTTTGGCTTATCTTTAAAGTCTGCGGTGAAAAGGTTTATTTACTTAATTTAAAAAAAATGCATTTGTAATTCGCACTTTTTAGTCAATCATGGGTTGTCAAACAAATTAATAATACTTATTTCTAGTTTCTACCTATTATTAGACCGCATTAGACGTAGGTAGCTAAGTAGGTTTGCATGCCTAGTTAAGGTTGAATACTATGACATGTAATACTATACCATTTTTTGTAAATTGTATTCTGGCAAATAAAAAAATGATTGATTGATAGGTATTAGACAAAAGATGGCGCTAGTAATTTATTTTTACATTTGTCTTTTATTATGCGAATGATATTTAATTTCTTTATTGCATACATACATTACTATTTACACCATAGACAAAACAGTTACTTATTGTAAAGAAATAGATTAATTAAATAAAAAAATATATTAAACAAAACTAAAATGAAAACAATTATTATATCAGACTTTATCTGATAAACAAAACAAGTATTTTTCTATATCACCGCAAGTTACTCACAAAGCCCCCTCATACACAACCTAAAACATTAATTTTGTTTATGGTCAGGCTTTTCGGCGGGAGACGGGAGCGGGACAGTTGCTTTCTTCATTGAGTAATCTAAATAATTAATACGAAGTGGTGTTTTGTGGTTAATGATCGCATTAAGTTAGTCGGAAGACATTCGCGAGTGTTATTATATTGGAGTATTCAATGAACAAAGTGTATCTGCCTATTTTCGCTTCGTGCCGGGAAGCCGCTTCATAACTCAAAAGTTTATGCGGACTTTTGAGTTAATTCGTTTGGGGTTCGGAGTATGAGTCTACTCCGAGGGTGGGGGCTTAGGTTTCATCATCATCACCTTTCATCATTTCATTAATCATCAAGAAAAAAAATACGTCAGACATGGCTGTATGGGCATAGTTCCCTTTGCCTTACCCTTCGGGGAAAACCAAAACAAAAAAAAATGTTTATGGTCATTCGATCAGGCAAAGACCAAGTAAGTACCTATAGATACTTGATAGTACTTTTCGTCCTTGTTTCGTCCAGTGCTTCCCCCACTTTCCACTCTTTCTAATCGCCACTAATCGGTCAATTATTGTCTGTCTGTTGCAAAAGTGCGAAATATCGCGCAAAGGTACATATTGTATCTATCTTTTTTGTATCTTAATTTTCTTTAATCAGAAGTTATGATTAGGTCAACTTGAAATTGTATTCACGTACAGTAGTCATTTTAGTGTGAAGTACTTATTTGATACTTGTATCATTTCACTGTCCAAAGGTGAAGTCGCCGGTAAGTAACTTTTTTCTTCAAATAAAACTAGTAGGTACTTATCATATCACTTGTTGGAATCTTTGTTTGATATTATAAAGAGGTTTTAGGATTCGTAATAAACTTCTTAGTCTTCTCAATTTTTCGTCATTATTTGTCGACGCGTTGCTCCATTCATGATTCTGCAACATTATTTACAGTACTCCACCTACTGTCGTTACTTTACGGAACAACTAGGTACAGAACAGATAAGGTCGATTTCGTAGGATACTAGTTACATACCAGTTTTAGACCTGAACTAGAACTTTTTTTGCTTCTCAGGTCTTGTACCTATCTAATTTATCTAAATCATTTCAGGGTTGCTGTTTGAACTCGCTGAACAACAGAAGAAATCAGCCAAGTCTGTTTCTACACCTGCTACCTGCTCTAACACCAGTCACGTGGTGAGTAATTTTTGTTATTTTCCTAGTTGTGCTGATTTTTATGATGAAGAATATGAAGAAATCGATTAATTAATTAAGTTGCACTGACGTGTAAAGTGAAACAGTAGATTCAAATATCTATTGCATAATGTTGGTCTTTTACACATAGTGCCCACACTTCCCCGAGCTTTCTGTTAGACCTTTTCTGTTTCTGTTAGGTTTACAAAGCCATTAGGTATATATTATTATACAACAACAATTTGCCTATGGTGACTGTGGATTTAAAAAAATATATGTTTCGCAGATTACCTAATTTATTTTAGTTTTTATGATTCTTAATAGACTTGTCTACATACTTAATTATTTTAATTTTTTTTAGTTTGAAACATTTTAACTGATTGTAATGACACTATACCTACTTGTCTAAACCATTTCATCATACTCAACTTCTATAAATAATAACTCCCAGCCAATATACCCACCTAATCTCTTGTAAATTTGTATGTCATGCCTGCCCGTTGGTGATGTGCAGTGGATGTGCTAGAATCATAAGTTTTTATATTTAGTATCTGTGAAAGCCCTGTTATGGTTATCCAGATTTGTGCCCGATTAATGGCAACACAGGCTCGCCCCCAATTACATGGGACTTAAACATAGCTGGCAAGGAGTGGGTGTGTATAGTAAATACCTCTGCCTACATCTTTGGGGATAACAAGCGTGATGCTATGTTATGTTTTTATTTATATCCCTGACAATAACCAAAGGTAAGGTAGGTAGCTATGTTCTTCTAAAGCTTGACTCATTAAAACAACACATTAGATTTGTTTTTATTTCAAAATTAATGTTCACTTTCATCAGAACAATTATGACTTTACTAATATTTAGTGATTATAACTATTTTTTTTTACTATTTTATGAAAATACACTGTGTTTTAAGTTTTAAGCAAAATCATAGATACAGTAAGGGTCAGTTGATTTTTACAGACTTCAAAAATGGAGGAGGTTCTCAATTCGACCGTATATTTTACTTTAAAGGGTCAACATTACAGTTGATTTAATAGAAAGCTTGGTGGGGTGTGGGTACTTAGTTCATCTTGCCATGGATGTACCTCTGACTACCCCAATTGGTATATAGTCGTGAGCTTTTGTTTATGTTGTCTACCTTTTAAAAATAGGTATATGTTAATGTTTTCGTACTTGAAGCTCTAGTCAATAGTGTACTGGGCTTGTCTTAAAACATAGGTACTTTGATTTGCTGTTGCTCCATACCTGGGTGGGAGCTTCTGTACAAAGTAGTCAACCAACTTGAGTGAATTTTAGGCTTATAGGATTTTTTTTATTGAATCTTGAGAATGTGTGAATTAGGTCCTTGTAAGATCACTCAGTATACTGCGAACAAACCAAACGGCAAATAACGCAGTTTGGTGCTGGTAGATGTGGTTTAACTCTAATACTCAATCCACTACATGGCATCGCGCGGCGCGAGTTATTTAGCGCGTCGTGAGGGTTGGTGTGGTTTTTACGACAGGCCCGGAAAGATGGACAGCTGAACATGTTTTTTTGTTCTAGTATATATGTATAGAACACGGTTGGAGACAAGTGACAATTAAATCTGAATCAGACAAAATGGCGTGGGTAGTCGCGTCCCCGCGGAGCGGCTTCATTTCACCCGTCTAATTTGTATCTGTCTCGCTGTCTCATCATGCCTTCATATTTATATTTTATTCCAACGTCAAATGTCTACGGTACCTAAATATAGACGTAACATAAGAACAGTTCTTAAGACCTTGGAGAATAATAATTGTGATTGTTTATTTTTTAGATTTATTGTACATACATACATAAAATCACGCCTATTTTCCGTTGGGATAGGCAGTGACAATTAAATTCCACTTACTGTGATCCTTACACACCACTTTGCTTCTTTCACTCTCATCAGAGACTTCACGCATGCTCCTTGGCCTTTCCGTAAAACAACCTAATCGCGGTATGTAGATATGCCTAGGCCTTATTTATTTATTTAATCCGGCAACTAAGGCCCGTACTATATATATGTATACCTTAACCTAAGAATACATAGATAGATAGATAGATATAGCCTTTATTATGGACTTATTGTAACTTTTTTTTTATAGCTTATACATAATATTAAAAAGAAAAAAAGATGTGTTTAATTATGCTCCTCGTCCATTTGTCTTTTGACAAAGGCCTCCTCCAGCTCTTTCCACTTATCCCTGTCTCTCGCCAGCCTTCTCCACATACTTAATTGGTCTTCCTCTCTTTCTTGTTCCGTATCTGGGGTACCACTCGGTTACGTCTTTTGTCCATTTCTAAGAATACATACAATTCTATAATATTAAACTATTTAGGGAATTTATAGTTTATTATTCGTCATCGCCTCCTAGAATGCTGCATGAAGCAGCTCAGCAGCAGCAGTATGAGATTTTAGAGTTTTCTAAAATCTTATTTGCTAAAGTTATATGGTGCAGAGCAGATGAGACCTTGCATACGCTTGTTTAGATTCATTGCCTGCTACCTACTAGGTAAATTGTTTTGTATATAAGTTATAAAACCTTAAACCTTATCAACCTACTGCCTATCTAATTGGTTTTTGTAAGAATGTGTTAATAATGTTTTGAGAACTAGACATTTTGCGTAAATAAAAATGGCCTTTTACGAATAATCCTACCTAATCTTGTTCGCCTACTACTACTACTGCCGAAAGATATTGTTTGTATCTTCATCTAAAACGGTTCAGCGGTTTAAGCGTGAAACAGTAACAGACAGACAGTTACTTTCGCATTTACCTATAATACCTATTAGTGTGTATGTCCGTAACCAGACCATGAATTGATTGATGAAAGCGAAACGTTTTAACCACTTGACAGTCCAGGCGCACTAGCAAATCTAGCCTCAACAGTCCAGGCATTTCGAACTTGCGCGGCGTTCGGTGGGCGATATCGTGGCGTGTTATAAATAGGCTTGTAACTCAAAAACTACTGTGGCTATAATAAAGAAAATTCAGAAACAGCAAGCCAGATGTGCAATGATTCTAATTAGATAAAAATAAAAAAGATCACATTATAAAATCTATCTCAAATCCAATTAGAATTGACAGAATCCGCTCATTTTTTCAGTTATCCCAGCCATGCCTGTTAATAGCATGTAAAGTATCATGTTCTAGGGACTGTAATAATTTTTATTTGAAAGCGCATTTCTTACACTTTTTACTAGTATTCAAATTATATTTTAATGTTATTTAGTTTAAACACAAGAAATATAAATATAACACCTGGTCACGACTTATTTGTAACACCGTATTCTTACCAAGATGGCCGCCCTCGCTAAGTTTCTGTTCGCACTGAGCGTTTCTGCCTTTTTAAGTCGATGGTAACTATGGTTACCAATAACGGGTAAGATTAACATAGACATTTTGTGTGTGTGATTTCAGGAATTAAAGAAAACCAGTAGAAAAATTAAGGTTTATTAATATGAACTAAAACCAATTTATAATTGAATGCTTGTTTTATTTACATTTTTTACCAAGCACTTAACATTTGGACCTTAAAAATATATATTTTTTATTAGAATTTAAAATTACAGTCTTGCAATACAATATACTTGATTGCACAAAATGACGTACCAAACAAATAAATCGAGACACTAGAGACAAAAGGCGGCCTTATTGCTAAATCTAATTGCGCCTGCCGCTTTCTGTCCGTAAGCTCCTGTCGGACATCTACTGGCAGTTTAGTAATTCGTTTTTTTTTGTAATTACTCTCTGTGTCCTCTCTATAGCTGAACTATAGCATCTCTGAAAAAAAAGTCATTGTTTAGAACTGAAGTTAAAATAACGCTAGCGCTCCGTTTGTACGAACCCTTAAACCCAGATAAGTCGATGGTAGGTTTAGTTACCATGATGAAAGTTGACCAAATTTGGTGTACCCTGTAATCAATATCCTGGGCATCTGCTGAAATAATTGTTTATTTCGGTAAATAATGTGTTTCCACGAGTAACTAATAAGTAACGTGGTATATTTAAAACATTATAAAATATAATGCGTCGTGTAATATTCCGTAATTTGCCTCCATTTTAGTGTCAAGAGACGATTTTTTTGATACGATATTTTTCTCTTAATGTTTTTGGAACAAAATCATGGCTTAAATGTTCAGGTTTTTGTAGAAAACGGTAGAGGATATATTCAAGATGTATGCTAATCAATAAAAATAATATATTTTATATACTTACGGCATATTTCTTGTATAAAACACTCAATCGCAAACACAGTAGTTGACAGTAGACTCGACCAACACTCGTCTGACTTCGACAGTTGTTTTTTTAATGTTACCAACTCATAGGGAAGAGATGCAAATACCACCTAGTAAGGATTTTTATAGTACACAATACTAGTATAATTTTATAATCTATACTAGCTTGTAAAACTAGTTAATCCATAAAATTGGTCACCCTAACGGAACCCCGACTATTGGTAAGTATAGCTACCATCGACTCCTGAGGTGAATTTGGAATCGGTAGCTATAATTACCAACGACTGTAGAGTGGTTAATCGACTTTCAGATAACATAATACACTTCTCATCAAAAAAATCGAAACACCTTGCAAGTTTACGTTTTGTCAGGATTATCAGAAAAATGTGTACATTTAGGAATAAATGTTAAATGTCGTTTAATAGTGAGTAATATGAGCTTATCAAATCTTAATGTTAATGTTCTAAATTTAAATGAATTTTTCATAGGTTTCGTATTTTGTTAAATGAGTCATTTTTATTCCGTATGGAGTATAAAGGAAATGGATAAAACAACACACGTAAATGAAAAAAAAAGCTAAAAAACGTTTATTTAATAACTTGTATTCCCTCCCCGAGCTCTAATTACTGCTTCCATACGGTTCTTCATCGATCGGATGAGAGTCACGATCACATGCTGTGGTATATTGTCCCATTCCTCTTGGATTGCATCTTGCAGCTGGCTAAGTGTTTCTGGGGCAGGATCTCTTGCTCGAATTCGTCTCTTTAATTCATCCCACAGATGTTCAATGGGATTCATGTCCGGGCTTCTTGCTGGCCATTCCATAATAGAGATATCGACTTCGTTAAGATAATCTCGTACGACGCCCGCGGTGTGAGCCCTAGCATTGTCGTGCATGAATATGAAGCCGTTGCCAATAAAATGTGCATAGGGCATCACATGAGGCTCGAGACACTCTACGACGTACCGATGAAAGTTTAGTGCAGGCAGACGTGGCCCAGACACGAAAGCAAGCTCTGTCTTACCGTCGGCGCTGATTCCTCCCCAAACCGTCCACGAACCGCCACCATAGCTGACCTTTTCTTCAATGCAGCATTGTGCATAGCGTTCTCCGTCTCTTCTGTAGACCTTGTTCCTTCCGTCGTTACCATACAGCATAATTTTACACTCATCAGAAAAGAGAACTTTGCTCCACTGTAGGTATGACCAATTTAGGTGCTCACGTGCAAAGTTAAGGCGCGCTCTTCGATGGTCTGCAGTTAATTTCGGCCCATTTGCTGGCTTATGCGGTACCAGTCCACGATCCTTCAACCTTCTTCTAATTGTAGAGTCACTTACAGCCACCCTTCGTACAACACGAAGCCGCTGCTGCAGTTGAAAAGCGTTAAGGCGTCGATTTCTTAAAGAAGTTGTTACAATAAATCGATCATCTCGCTCAGAAGTGACCCGATTCCTGCCAGATCCTGAACGGCGCGTGAACAAACCAGTCTCCCGATAACGTTTATAGACTCTATGAACAGATGACAGGCTTAGATGCAGTCTTGCAGCCACAACACGCTGACTAAGGCCAGAATCCAGCAATGCCACAACTTGGGCGGCTTCTGTGGGCGAAGTATCCATACGTTTTAGAAAAAAAACCTTTTTTCAGACGTCCCAAAGTCACAGTATTGAAATAAAAAACAAAAAGTTTAAGGACAGGCGCCAATTTTTAGTTTTTAAACGCTAAATGTACTCCAACCCTAAACACACATTTGTCTCAAAACAGTGATTCATTTCGTTTATAAGATAAACAAATGAAATTCTAATTTTGAATTTAGAATTTTCGCTTATTACTGTAATGGCCAAACTGCCAGCTATACATTTATATATTTTTTTTCATCGTATGAATTCTTTTTTGTGTTAAATTCGGACAGAAACAATGAAAACGGAAGTGTTTCGATTTTTTTGATGAGAAGTGTACATCGGTTTTAATTAAAACAACAGTGGCAACCGATTGGGTAAAAAATTGGGCGGTCGAGATCGTTTTTATTGAAATCTAACCTCGGATCAATCGCGGCCAATCAAATCGAAACAAAGGGCCACGAAACAAGCTATATGTAACTATAATAATCGGAATAAAATATGGGATGACCTCATCCTTCTATGTGTGTGTTGTGGGTGTCAGGGTTATTGAGCCGCCAAAGTCTTCTGACATGGCTCACGTAACAACTACGTACTTACATAAGGAAGTAGTGGGTAAGCGGGAACAGCGGCTTAGCGTGCCTTTCGAAGCACGGAATCATATAATTTTATTAAATTTTGAGGTTACCTGGAAGATATTTCTACATAGCAATAAGGCCGCCTATTGTACCTACTCTTCTGTTTCTATCTATACACGTTACATGCGGTAGGTATAGTATTTGTAATATTTTAGGTACAAACATACATCACGCATACTTCCCATTAGGGAAGACAGAGAACTTTGAACTCTAATAGTAATCTCTCTTTCCGATTATTTCCGTTTACTTTGAGTCTAGTTCCTTAATATTTTTTTGTTTATTAATAACCCGTACATGCCGTACATCTCATGGCCCCCGCTGTAAAAAGGCTTCACGGTCCATCAAATTAGAATCGTCCGCGGTAATCCTGCCTACTGTCACCCGCCGCCTCGTCCCGCGGGATCGCCTGACTTTACAATAATGATTCTTCACTCAAGCGTAGAATCGATACTAGGTAATATTATAAATGCGAAAGTGTATGTGTGTGTCTGTCTGTTTGTTTGTCCGTCTTTCACGGCAAAACGGAGCAACGAAATGACGTGATTTTTTAGGTGTAGATAGTTGAACGGGTGAAGGCATAGGCATATTTGATCTCTTTCTAATGCCCCACTTCCCTGAAGGATGTTTATATGAAGCATTACGCAATTTTCAAGATAGAAAGCTAAAAATTGGTATGCGCATAGATAAATAGAAAAAATAGATACTTTATTGAACACAATGGACACAAGATACAAATATAATGACAACAGATACAGAAAGGAACAACAGGTGGTACACTTTTACCTAGTAAACGCCTATTCACTCTAAACTAAACGAGAGCCCTCAGCGCTCCCCATTTGTCCGGCCAAGTAGTTAATGCCATTTGCGGCAAATCTACAATAAGTAACATCAAAAAAATATAAACTAAACCTATTTAAGTTTACTTTCTTTTATTATTAACACAAGATTTTCTATCTCCAGACGTCATGGAGCATGTTTTAGTTATTCAAGAATATTTAGTATCCAATACGTTCTCAAATTGACTTGAGATGTTGCGCGCGAGCGGAACCGATCCGAGCTGAGTGGTTCATAAATATTTGAGGACACATGTATCTGCCATCGACGGCCGATCGCGCTTTGCGTTTTTCATTCCCCACCGCGTTTGTTTTATGTACACTCGAAATGTATCCAAAGCCGCAGAGTAGACACACACAAACGTTTCCAGCCCAGTATAAACAAAATGCAAAAGTTTACAAAAAAAATTTCTGCTCTGCGGCGATCCAACGGGATTGCATTCAGCACGTGTAGGAATATCGATTTTGAGCTCATCAATCAACAGTCAATATGAGAGTAGTTCAATTTAAAGGAGAGAGAAAAACTCATGTGGCGGGAGGGCGTCATATTTGTCAGTGTCGAGCAACATCGGCCTCGATTTGTTAGGCATTTGTCGTCGCCCCGTAATATACTGACGGGCAAAAATAAAGGTTGCAAAGTTTTTTAAACTACCTACTCGACATATCTTGGCGTTATAAAAAGTATATTTCAATTTATTTAATCCATACTCACATTAAGGTTTTCTCAGCCTTGTGAAATTAATTAGGTAGAATCAAAAAAACTTTTTGTAAAATTAACCTACGACAGGTTCATCTTTCAGAATAACTTAAAAGTAGTAAGACCGAATGTACTTTTAAAGTCCCCGTTGTTTAACAATTGCTAAAGTAACCTTCGTTTACCTTATTTTATCCGCTGCTGGATAGATTTGGATGAACATACATGGAACGTACATTCCAGTGACAGATTTTCGCAATCTGATTGTGACATAGGTACAATTTTTGTTTAAAAATATGTTAGTTAGTTTTTGCCCGTCAGTGTACTCTCAAGTCACTGTTAAATCTTGCATTGGCAATGTGAGTATGATAGGTGGTAGATATTTTGTATCACACATTCCATACTTCATTTCTCGTAAACTAACTCTTGGAATAATGTACAATCAAAGAACTAAACTGCAGTCACTGAGCTCAGCGAATTATTTGTAAACAGCGGTGAAATTATAAACCATTAGTTGTCATAATTATCATGGTATAAGAAAACCAGGTATATGCTCAAAAGTGACAGTTAGCATTTCAAGGTTAGCCCAGCTGACGTCATTTCACCCTTACGTTGTCATATCTTAAAAAAGTAATTACCCACGTCCAATGTTTTTAATTTATTTGTAACTTATCGTACATGGATGAATGCATCATAATTTGTTAGTTTATGAATTTGTAAAGATCAAGGCACAGAGGAGGCACAGATGTTTAGACGTACATAACATACCTATATACTACATAAACTTACACCAATTTCCCTTTGGAATTCCACTCTTCATCATACACGCTAGAGTACTTTGTCTTAGCCTTTTATCAAAATATCTGATTTTCGACGTTTTAGAAAGTTTAGTTTAAGTATGAAGTTAACCGGTCGATTAGATCCTAATCAGAGTTGGTGGAACTAATCTTATGCTTTAAATAGAGGGTATTTGTTTTTTGTTTTGAGAGAATACATAGGTGCGGCGTGGTCGACTCGTTCATTCGCCTGATCGTGCTCAGATTGACGACGTTATAACCTTACATTATTTTACATTATTATATTTTAGTGCCGAACGTATTGAAAAGATTTTAAAAGATAATATGTAACTTGGACAAATACTTCAGAAGTTACGACAAGAATAAAGTAAGTCTGCGCTGCTGAAATGGTTGCTACGGGCGAGTTTTCACAAAAAAAAGTGTAAGCATAGCCGAATGTGGGAGTGGAACGCGGGCAAGCGTGTTTCTTTTTGTGTCTGTTATCTTTTCAAGTCTAATTTGTGATAAAAATGGATAGTCATTATTAACAAACGTAAACTTATCCTAAAAGCTTCATCTTATTGTAATACATGTAGGAGTTATTAAATATGTAAATAAATATATAATATAACATACTTGAATCGATATAATCGATTCACGTATTATTCAGTCGTCTCGGGCAATACGCGGTGGCCACAATTAAAAAGTAAACAGTACTGGCATGTACGGGGGTGGAGTGAAGTAGCAAGCCGATATTTAAATTATATTATGTCTTTGTCCATTTATTTAAAAAGACCAAATATTCTAAAATGCGTAATGAAATTGATCACCTATGTTCGAAGATTTAGTCGCGACCGGAAAACAAGTAGTGTTTATAATAATGCTTTGTTACAGGCAGTAAGCGGAAGACATGAAGCAAGATTCAGGGATAGCACGTGGTCATTGTAATTGCGTGGGCAGGGATCATGTAAAGTTGACAGCGTGGTCACGTGGGCGCCTCACAAAGGATTCGGATCATGACATGTGCTTAAGGTAGACTACCTATACATATGTTTTGTTTTAATGGATTCTTGTAAGATCCAGATCCAAAATGGCGATGTTCTTAGAAAAGGTTCACTACCATCTGCTCTGAACAGGCGTGCGTGTATGAAACTATTGATGAATGTGGAGGAAGCAAGAGTAGTATGTCAGGAATAAAGCAAATTGAATTCCATAGTCTCTGCTTACCCCGGTGGGAATACCCGTGAGTTTATGTATGTATGTATATGTAAGATCCAGAATGGTTCCTGTTGGAATAGAATGTTTATTTGCTTCAAAAATTATGATACCGAGTAAGTATATTGAGATACATCTATCGCAAGATGAACTAAAGTACCCACACCTCACCGAGCTTTCTGAATAATAATAAATAAGTGAATAAGTTGTGTGCGTCAAGCTAGCGGCCTCAAAATAAAAATGGGCACGAAAAAATAATTTGACCATACCAAAAAATAGTACTCTTATTGAAAAAAATAGTACCTGTTGTAAAAAAATTAGTACCATCACGGTTCTGGATTTATAGCCATGTTTTATTGCACTTGCTAGCTTGACGGTGAGCGAAATTTGGCGAGAGTTAACGACAAGGTCTTTCGCTATGATTTAAACACCAAAAAATAGTACCGAAATAGTACTCACCCCCTGCAAAATACCGAAATGAGTACTTCAACGGTTCCAAAGTTATAAAGGCAGTTCTTTGATCCCGCTAGCTTGACGTTTTGAAAATACCTATTATCTGGGGAACGCTTGCATACTTCAGTATGTAACTAATGTCAATAAACTCGTATGAAATAGTACTTCCTACCATCAAAATTTTGATCCGATTCTCTTTGTAGAAATATGTTAAAAAAGCATCATAACCTATGCCATACATTTGTTGTTGATACAGTCACGTAGACAATTATATAACCTCACAATTTATTCGTAAGTATTGCCATCGCCAGTATTGCCATTTTGGAGGTCTACCCTACCATTTCTTTGTACTTCAGAGTGTTGCTATTACAAAAAATTGCTATTGCATACACCCATATGCAATAATTTTAATAAAAAATGGCTGCATGGGTCTAGTTCTTATTGAAAACAATCTGTGATTTTAATACATCATAATACATTTTTAATCTGCTGTTTTATTTTATAATTTATACCTTCATGTTCAATTTGTTACGGATCGAAGTGTTTGTTAATAAACAATTTGCAGTATTTGTAGAATAACTCAAAGAGTTTCAACAATGATATTACTTTCATCTGACAACCCTGGCACTTCACCAATTTATACCCAAAAATGGGGAAAAAATACTAAAATCTGACAACATTCTTCTTGAGCATGTGTAATAATTTTGTTCGAGACTGTACCTGTCTTGATAAATGTATGACATAGGTTATAATGACTTTTTGACACATTTCTACAAAGAGAATCAGGTCCAAATTATAATGGTAGGGAGTACTATTTCATACGAGTTTATTGACATTAGTTACAAACTGAAGTATGCAAGCGTTCCCTAGATAATAGGTATTTTCAAAACGTCAAGCTAGCGGGATCAAAGAACTGCCTTTATAACTTTGGAACCCTTGAAGTACTCATTTCGGTATTTTGCAGGGGGTGAGTACTATTTCGGTACTATTTTTTGGCGTTTAAATCATAGCGAAAGACCTTGTCGTTAACTCTCGCCAAATTTCGCTCACCGTCAAGCTAGCAAGTGCAATAAAACATGGCTATAAATCCAGAACCGTGATGGTACTAATTTTTTTACAACAGGTACTATTTTTTTCAATAAGAGTACTATTTTTTGGTATGGTCAAATTATTTTTTCGTGCCCATTTTTTTTTTGAGGCCGCTAGCTTGACGCACACAATAAGTTGACAAAAACAATTAACGATCAGTAAGATTTATGTCTTATTAATGTATCTTGTTGCAGATTGTACTTCGTAAGCTGAAGGTGTGAATGTCGGAGGTCATATCAAGGTCACTAGCCGGGCGCTCTAGGGCGCGTCTTAAATGATGGATTTGATCCATCATATCTTCAGACACAACTGCTGACTGTGTCTTCAGCCATGATATTCTTAAGGTTTGTTTTAAACATTCAATTATTTTATTTGAACTAAGTTTTATTCGTCGCGGGAGATTGAGACAAACTGTTTAAACGTAATTTCGTAGTGCTTTTTTCATTACTGTATTTTATGTCCTTTACAAACGTAAAATAAGTTGACGACTATGTCGACTATACGCCATTTAGGGTAGTCAGAGGTACATATGTCACCGTAAAATTGTAAATAACGTTAGATTATAATCTATCGATTTGAATCTCGCGAGATTGTGAACTGTCGAATAATTATGAATCGTATCATATTGCTTACAATTTAACGTATTATTTTTCGGTAGATTATAATTTATCGAAGTGAAACCGTCAAATTGTGATACGAAACGCACCTCGCGTGCTATACCATAGAGTTACAAAACTATTAGAGTGAGCATAATGTTAATTTGGGATTCTCTTAAAATGCATAAATGTTTTTGTCATAATTTTAATTATCATAATCCTTTTTGCATAACGTTTTTTAGCATAATAGTTTTACTTTCCCATAATAACATCTAGGAATACTGGTTTGTTAGGTATAACTTATTTTTGGGATTAATAAATAGATATCCATAATTCTTTTTTAGAATAATAGTGTTTTGTCATAATTTTTACAAGGCATAACAGTAGGTTAGGGTGCGGCGGGGGTGGCCCTTGGGCCACCCCTATGCCGCCAGCATGTTTATCTTACACACGAAAAGTATACTGAATGATACGTTTCAGATTTTTTAATTTTGATACATTTTTTCTTACCATGTGATGTCAGAATTATTGATTACTTACTAAATAATTAATAAATACGTACTTGATTTTGTTCTTGATTTTTTTTTTGTAGGAATTGGCCTCTGATAGACTGGAATGGAAAATGCTACACCGACAAGAGCGTGGCTCTTAAATTGATGATGATGACTTGATTTCACAATCTTGAACAGCATTTATTTTATTTGACTGACACCTGTGTTTTATTCCTAACTCTATGGACACAGAACGGTCTACTGTAAGGCCGACCAATCAGGGACAGCCGTCGGACAGTTGACAATTTGACAATTGTAAGATTGTGATTTAACAGTTTTACTTCGATAGATTATAATCTAACGAATAATAATACGTTAAATTGTAAGCAGTATATTACGTTTCACAATTTTTCGACAGTTCACAATCTCGCGAGATAGATTATAATCTAACGTTATTTACAATTTTACGGTGACATATCCATTGCAAGATAAACTAAGTACCCACACATCACCGAGATATACGAATAAATAATAAGTGACAAAAACAATTATAGAACAATACAATATATTTATATCTTAATTAATGTATCTTGTTCCAGATTGTGCTTGGTAAGCTGAAGACGGAAATGTCGTCGGAGGTCATATCAAGGTCACTGCGCGGGTGCTCATGGACGCGTCATAAATGATGGTTTTGATGCATCATATCTGCAGAGACAACTGGTGACTATGGCTTCAACCATGATATTTTAAAGGTTTGTTTTAAACATTCAATTATTTTTAACCCCCGGCGCAAAACGACGGGGTGTTATAAGTAAGTTTGACGTGTCTGTGTGTGTGTGTGTGTGTGTGTGTGTGTGTGTGTGTCTGTCTGTCTGTGGCATTGTAGCTCGCTCGCCAAACGGATGATCCGATTTTAATGCGATTTTTGTTTGTTTGAAAGATATATTATCAGTCGAGAGTGTTCTTAGCTATGTTTGGTGGAAATCGGTTCAGGTCTTCAAGGTCATCAGGTCGTTTGTTAAGTGTGATAGGAATGTTACAAGCTCAGTTTGCTTGCAAGAAGCATATGTGGATAAGTTATTTTTTGCTTTTTATAGGGTTGAGCATTTTTAACCTTTTGTCATAATAATTGTGTCATATTGAAGACTATAGAGAACCGGAGAGGAAATATGATTGGCCACCTGATACGACACGATTCATTTATAACAAACATTATAGAAGGAAAAATTGAAGGGAAGAGAGGAAGGGGTAGACCTAGGATAACATTTATGAAACAAATAAAAGAGAAGGTGCAGGTCGTGTCGTATCGGGAGGTGAAGGTTTTAGCGGGAAGAAGAGAGGAATGGCGATTTCTCCACCGACAAGAGCGCAGCTCTTAAATAAAGAGAGAGAGAGAGTCATAATAATTGAGTATTTTTTTTTGGTCGGGGGTTTTTTAAATTTTAAATTTAATTTTTATTTTCCTTTACAAATGTGACATAAGCTCACGACTATGACGACTATTCCCATTTGCGTAGTCAGAAGTACATCCATTGCAAGATAAACTGAGTACCCATGCCTCACCGAGCTTTTCTGTTAGACGTTGATAGGTGGTGAGCCGTATCGCAGTCTGTAATAATCGCGACAACTGTGTTAGGGAAAATTGAACTTAGATAAATTAATAACTCATATCCTTTAAATTAAACTTTTACTTTAAGTGCGTTAAAGAAAGTTTTGGTGATTTTGCTGTCCATAAGACCATTCAACTATTATACGTATAGACGGCGATACGGCTCACCACCTAACACGTTTCGTCATAGTCGTCCATAGGCCATAGTCGTTAGCTTATATGTTATAGGTTTTCAAACGAATCTATTTTTTTGGTCGCATGCTATCATCCTATCGATCAGGACCTGTGCCCAGTAGATTGGCGTATTTCTGACTGACCGCTTAAATACAAAACAAATATAGTCTGCGCCACGAAAGACATCCCGAGGTTGGGGCGCTAGTGTTGCAGATACTGCATTGACTTGTCAATTACTTTCATTGAAATCCGTACACTTATTTCGTGGCGCGGATTATATTCTAAACCTGTATTACCTCTTCGTTTTGCTTTGTGGCTATGATCACAACATTATTTATTATTACAGAACACTTGTGCTGACAGCGAGTCACGGTCTGTTCATTCTTCAGATGGTCATCAAGTCACTGGTCCACCGCAAGTTGCAGCTATAAGACGGAGAATAAAGAATAATACGTCGTATAGAACGGTAACTCTCCGCCCCGCACCAGTTCGTATCGCGCGCCGAGCTAGATTTACCTCACAACCTCTGGGTCTTACTTTAGTCTTAAATGGCCGTAAGCTGCTAAGTAAGGGGGAGCGCGAGGACTGTCTGCCTCGCTTGCACTTACACATAACGGCATAGAATAAGGAATAATATACTACGTATAGAACGGCAACTCTCCGCTCCCCACCAGCAGCTGAGTTTACCTAGCCTCCCTCGGTTTTACTTTCGTATGGCGTCAGACGTTACAAATAAAGATGCGTGTGTACGATAATGTCAATGTGTAGTGTTTGTAAATTGAGGTGTTTTGTATGAAGTGTCCAGGGTGTGCACACGGTAACAATAACATTTTTGTATGGTTCTTCTTGTATGCCACAAGCTTATTTATTATGTTCTGTCAGTGTAGTGTTGAATATATCTAGCTATATCATAGCTAAATCTTCTCTTCGCTGTTGTGGGCTGCGATGTCAATGACATTAAATTATTACTTGTTCATAAATTGTTTAAAAAACCTTGTGGTAATAAAGAAATAAGTAGTTACTTAAGCTAAGTTTGTATTATAAATTGAAGTATGATTGATGCACGTCAAAGTTCCAAGATTTTATTGTGTATTAGTTGGCCAGATCGTCGCTATAATTTTATAATTTATTTATTTTCTTCCACGCTACTAAAAGTAAACAAAATATCAAAAAGTAACACAAGTAAACGGAGTTATCACTTCACTCGTAAAATCCCAGGATCCTGTAACAACGACGACGTCTAATCAACATTCATACATAACCTCACGCCCATAATCACTAACGGGGTGCACAGAGCTACAAGCCAGTAGACAACTTGTAGCCACTTGATATGAAGTCCTAAGATTATTATGTTTACTATCATTACGGATCCCATCGTGTGGGAATTTCTTCAGAGGGTCCTGTTAATCTTGAGAGGGGCCCCGAGGATTCTTGACTACATTGTATTCTACCTAACCAGGCAGTAAACGAATTGACTTTACTCCATTGAGCCTTCTCGTAAAACAATCGTGATAATTATTTTGTTCTAGAACCACTAGAGGTACCTATTTTTTTTAAGCTATTGCATAGCTTCTATCGCGGGCTTTGAGCGTGGAGAATCCAGAAATTCCGTAACGAAAATAACCTAACACCCCCACTCCGACCGGCACGCGGCACAGCGGTGATACATTTTAGTTTTGCCATATATCGATGAATAGCAGAACTTTTAATGACTTTTTTTTAATATCACGCTTCCAAGAGTGGAAAGACACCTTCTTGAACGCATTTTACGTACACAGCTGTCATTTCGTTCTTGACAATTCGGACCGTTATGCCGTCTATGCCGGGGGCTTTGTTCGGTAGCTCCCTGATGATACGATCGAGACGCTCTAGTGTCACTGTTTCCACGTCCCGACCGGGCGGCTCGCAGGCCGCCGCAGCCCTAACCTGTCTATGATACGCGGAGTCGGCCCCCGGATTGTCGTCGGGACACATTACCCTAAGCACCCCTCCCATGGCGCCCGCCGCGTCGTCGGCGAACCCCTCCGCTAGCTTCAGCCCGTTGATCACCCCCGGAGGCGGGCGCACCCTGCCGCTAGCGGCCCGGTACGCCAGCCCCCACGGATCATCGTTCCCACTTTGCGCTATGCGCAGGCAGTGGTCGGTTTCCGCTTTATGCATCGCGCCCCTGTACTTCGCCCGGGCAGCGTGGTACCGTTCCTTTGCCTCTGTCTCTGCCGGTGCGCCCGCACGCCTAGACTGCTGCCATTTGCGCCTACGCCTGTTATTTTCCCTGCGGAGACGGTCCAGGGAGTTGGACCACCACTCGTATCAATCTGTCCAGTACCCGCTCTAACTGCTCCAGGTGTCCGTCGATCGGCTGCGAGTACTGGAAGTAGGCGGAGACGACGTACAGGCTACGCTTCCCCCCCCCCCCCCCCCCCCGCGTAACCTGTGCCACCGTGCAGTGGCTGGTGCTCAGGTGGTGGAGCACCAACGTGGCGATTGTGCTCTGGTTCGCCACGTATATCCCCGCCTTGGCCGTTTCCCCTCCCTCGATGCTGCCTCCCTCCAGGAGGCCCGCGCACCCCGACCTCGGATACTGTTCTTGAACAAGAACGATATCGAGGCCGAGGCTCTCTGCGACGGCCGGGAGCTCCTTAGTAGCAGCCTCAGCACCCTGCAGGTTTAGTTGGCCGACGCTTAGCCATCCTCCCTTACCACGGTGGTGCTCAGCCATAATTAGTCGTGTTGAGCGCCCTCTGCTCCGCGCGTCTCCTCGCTGGGCACTCTACGGAGTACGTGCGGTGCGTGGTGTGTGGCTTCCCAAACGACTTGCACGTGGCACACACCGCCTTCTCACTCTTGCACTCGCCGCTCCTGTGCCCGCCCTCTCCGCATTTTGCGCATACTATCTTTTCTGACCGGCAATATTTTTCCGGGTGTCCGTAACCCTGGCACTTGGCACAGCACGTGATGTCGACGTAATCCCGGACCAAGTGCCTTTCCCAGTTCAGGAACAGTCTCTGCCGGTCTATTATGGCGTCCCTGAGGGCGGGGCTGCACTCCAGCACCACCGTGGTCTTCCCGCCGCGGCGGCCCTTCATGAAGGCGATCCGTGCCTCCTTGTTAAATCTATCGGCGGGCCATGCTGCGTCGTCTCCGAAATTCTGCGAGTGGACGGCGCGCAGGAAAGCTTCTGGCTCGGGGTCTTCTACGCCGAATACACCGACCAATGGTTTTTTTATTTTCGGCTCTCCAACTCTAAGTGTCGGTGGGGCCGCCTTCTTAATCCGCTCGGCCGCCTCTTTTGTGGTGGTTTGCACCAAGACCCCGGCATTCCCCACGCGCCGCACCCGGGTCACTTGCGCGCCTAGGGACCGCGGATCAATACTCTCCTTCAGGACCCTCTTGGTGTCGTCCGCGGTCTTTAGGCCGGCTGCCTCTTCGGTTTCGGCCGGGTATATGGTGAGGACCCTACCCTCGCTCGCTAGCGGCTTAGGCTGGGCCCCCTTCGGTCCTGTTCTTAGCATGGCCGCATAACTCCTTGGGCCGCCCGCGGACGCGCCCGACTGCGGCCGTTCGTCTCTATCCTTAGCGATGAGCGCCTTGATTTCGCTTATTGCGCTCTCTGTTTTTGCCGCACTGGCGCCGTTCTGGGCGTCCGCCACTCGCCATGCCATTGCGGCCAGGGCCGCAGTCATCTTCTGCACTGCGCTCCCAATCATTGCTATCTCCGCCTTGTTAAGTTTCGAGGTGGAGCTACTAACTGCTGCCATGATCTCCGCCCCGGCCGACGTTGCCCCGGCCAAAATCTCCTCAACGCCCTGCTGGGCATTTCCGCACCCCTCGTTGGCGTCCTCCGCTTCGCATTCTCTCGCCACACACTGCCGCGCCGAGTCGGGTACTATCCCCGGCGATGACCGGGGCCTCTTGCCTGGGAGCGCCAGTGCGCGCGCCTCCGGCGGGGTATTACTCCCGGGGTCCGGGGTTGGTGCCGGTGTCCCCGGGGATCTCCTGGCCGGCCTCACTGGTGTGGGCACCAGGGGCCGGTATGTGGGCGCTGGTGCCCGAAGGATATCGTCCTCTTCCTCTTCCAGCCTTGGTGTCGGCGATGGCGGCGGGCTCCTTGCCGTCATACTCGACCTCTGGAAGGCCATTGTCTCTCTCACAGATTGTCAAAAAAAAAACAACAAAAAAAAACGAAAAAAGATACAAAAGCCCCAACCCCGAGCACCGTAACACAGAATAAAAGTAATAAAAGAGCACAAAAGATCACAAAAGAAAACAAAATTAATACAAAGTACTTAGCCTAACACAGTTCACACAAGAGAAAAAAAAAAAAGTTACAAGTGTCCGGTGTAGTTCTTGTATTGAACTACACCTCGCACGAAAAATTTTCTAAGTCCTAACACAAGTGTCCGGTGTAGTTCTTGTATTGAACTACACCTCGCACGAAAAAGTTCCTAACTACTAACACAAGTGTCCGGTGTAGTTCCTGTATTGGAACTACACTTCGCACGAACGATCGTCTGTTGACCGGTGTAGTTCTTGTATTGGGTTGCCAAGCCAATTTGGCATGCAACCCAACACCACAAACACCGACCAACACCACTACGCGACTATCTACTATGCCTTGCCCTTACTATAACTTGCCCTTATCGAATCTAAATTGAGATATAGCATCAAATTTTGGGGAAATGGTTACTTATACAATATAAGAAGAGCGTTTATTCTGCAGAAAAGAGCCATACGGAACATCACGAGAATAAAACAAACAGATTCTTGTAGAGAGCACTTTAAGAACTTAGGTATACTTACTGCACCGTGTCTTTACATGTTTGTTATTTTGACTAGTTTTCACAAACATTTATGTCTCGAGGAAACAGTAGAAGCGCGATCGTCGCGATTGAGTACCCGTCGGAAGGATGTGGTGCACGAAATCGTACCCCGTCTAAACGTAGTTAGACATAGTGTTGCTTACCAACAAGTTTACCTATACAACAAACTGCCTGTTTGTTTTAAAGAGATAACAAATAACACTATATTCAAGTCACGATTGAAAGCCTTCCTGTTAAGTAAATGTTATTATTCAGTTCATGATTTTATTGGTGATAGAGATTGTGGTAGACTAAAACGTGATTAACGACTCCCTTGCGAATACGGTATTTTTTTTTATTTTACTTTTGTTTTCCTTTCACGTTTGATGGTAATATTGTGACCTAAAATTGTAAAATTACTTATGACTACTTATTCTGTTGCATTTTTATCTTATATTCTTTTAAATTTTTATTATGTTAAGTTCATTTATTTTTTGATTGCTTGTTAAACTTATTTTGTACCATTCTATTTCAGTATTTCGAACACAATTCTTGTAATTGTTATGCGAATAAATACTCATACTCATACTCATACTAACTACTAATAACCTAGCTAAAACTAACCTAACACACTACACTAGCACTATATAATAGTCACTTATCTGTGAGTCCAAATCCAAATGTCTCGTGACGTATATGCGGCGGGGGGACCAGCGGGACTCGACGTCACCAGTGACGGAGTCGACCGCTAGTCAGCTGCGCTGCGTCTCCCTCGCACTCGCGCCCTGCGCCAAGATGGCGCCGGCTGCAGATGGGCGAGGCCCCTTGCTAGACAAGGAGCGACCGACGACACAGCAATCCACACACACACACGTCACTGTGGTCACTATTCACCTCTCACTCGAAATGCAAGATGGCCGCTGCTCCTAATGGCACTTGCCACTAGATAGAACGAGAGGGACCGAGTTTTTGCACTTTCAACAATAAATAAATAGATTAAAATTCACGCACAAAGCTCCGACACGTCTGCCTCCGTTAAGAGCCAGCGACGAAGACCGGGGGGGACCATAACCCACCACCTTCCCATGGTCCTACCAACCTTTCGGTCATACGGACCGAGGACCGAATCATGGGCGATGCGAGTGGTACTTGCTCGGGGCTCTTTCCCACCCGCACTTCTTGACACCCTACAAATTTTTGTCCTGTCCCCTGGACTTTCCCTTCTCCCCTTTCTGGGGCGGGACACCACGCCACGGCTTCGTCGCCGACCTTTTGCCACTCCCTGTCTATGCCTCCTCCAGCAATCTCCTCTGACGGTACCAAGTGTGCGCGAATTCCCGGAATCGTGCGAAGTTCACCTCGGAAGATACAAGTTGCGCGAAATAGACCGGTCCTGCTTCCGTCCTCTCCAGGTGGTATGGGTCTGCGTCCTGGCACCGTGAGGCTGCGCGTGCTTCGCTGTCCAGGATGCTGAGTGTGATCAGCTGGTGGTCACTGCTGCTTACCCCCTCACGCACTGTCCACTCTGCGGATTTGACCCCCCTTGTGGTTAACGTCACGTCGATGTTCGACGTGCCGTTTACGCTGGAGAATGTCGGGGGCTGGCTCTCGCGATTGACAACGAAGAGTTGACGTGAAGCGATGAAAGCCTCCATCGCCTCCCGCCTCCTCTCCGCGTCCGCGCCTCGGCCCACCAGATGTCTCCTCTCGCTGAACCAAAGGGGAGAGTGCGTGTTGCAATCAGCGCATATCAAGACTGGAGCCCCTCTCAGTCTGTCCAGTACCCGCTCCAACTGCTCCAGGTGTCCGTCGATCGGCTGCGAGTACTGGAAGTAGGCGGAGACGACGTACAGGCTACGCTTCCCCCCCCCCCCCCCGCGTAACCTGTGCCACCGTGCAGTGGCTGGTGCTGAGATGGTGAAGCACCAACGTGGCGATGGTCCTCTGATTCGCCACGTATATCCCCGCCTTGGCCGTTTCCCCTCCCTCGATGCTGCCTCCCTCCAGGAGGCCCGCGCACCCCGACCTCGGATACTGTTCTTGAACAAGAACGATATCGAGGCCGAGGCTCTCTGCGACGGCCGGGAGCTCCTTAGTAGCAGCCTCAGCACCCTGCAGGTTTAGTTGGCCGACGCTTAGCCATCCTCCCTCACCACGGCGGTGCTCAGCCATAATTTATAGTGTTGAGCGCCCGCTGTTCCGCATACTTCCTCGCGGGGCACTCGGGCGCATGCGTACGGTGCGTAGTGTGCGGTCTCCCGAACGACTTGCATGTGGCGCACACCGCCTTCTCGCTCTTGCAGTCGCCGCTTTTGTGCCCGCCCTCTCCGCATTTTGCGCAAACTATCTTCTCCGACCGGCAGTATTTTTCGGGGTGTCCATAGCACTGGCACTTGGCGCAGCACGTGATGTCCACGTAATCTCGGACCAAATGCCTCTCCCAGTTGATGAACACGCTCTGCCGGTCTATGATGGCATCTCTGAGGGCGGGGCTGCACTCCAGCACCACCGTGGTCTTCCCGCCGCGGCGGCCCTTCGTAAATGCGATCCGCGCCTCTTTATTAAATTTCTCGGCAGGCCACGCAGCGTCTTCGCCGAAGTTCTGTGAGTGAACAGCGCGCAGGAATCCTTCAGGCTCGGGGTCTTCAACACCGAACACACCCACCAACGGTTTCTTAATCTTGGGCTCCCCAACTCTGAGTGTCGGTGGGGCCGCCTTCTTGATCCGCTCGGCCGCCTCCTTAGTTGTTGTTTGCACCAAGACCCCGGCATTACCCACGCGCCGCACTCTGGTCACTTGCGCGCCTAGGGACCGCGGATCGATGCTCTCCTTCAGAACCCTCTTAGTGTCGTCCGCGGTCTTTAGGCCTGCCGCCTCCTGCGTTTCGGCCGGGTAGATCGTTAGGACCCTACCATCACTCGCTGGGGGCTTAGGCTGGGCGCCCTTTGGTCCAGTCCTTAACATTGCCGCATAGCTTTGAGGGCCGCCCGTGGACGCGCTGGACTGCGGCCGTACATTTCTTTCCTTGATGATAAACGACTTAATTTCCTCTATTGCGTCTACTGCGTTGGCGCCCTTCTGCGCGTCTGCCACCCGCCACGCCATAGTGGCCAGTGCCGCAGTCATGCGTTGCACAGCGCTCCCTATCATCGCAATCTCTGCCTTATTCAGTCTTGACGTGGAGCTACTTATAGCCGCCATGATCTCTGCCCCGGCAGACGTTGCCCCGGCCAGAATCTCGTCGACGCCCTGCTGGGCATTATCTCTCCCCTCATTAGTGTCCTCGGCTCCGCACTCTCTTGACACGCACTGCCGCGCCGAGTCTGACACTATCCCCGGCGATGACCGGGGCCTCTTACTCGGGAGCGCCAGTGCACGCGTCTCCGGCGGGGTATCACTCCCGGGGTCCGGGGTTGGTACCGGTGTCCCCGGGGATCTCCTAGCCGGCCTCACCGGTGTTGGTACCAGGGGCCGGTATGTGGGCGCTGGTGCCCGAAAATCGTCCTCCTCCTCCTCCGGCTCCAGCCCTGGCGCCGGCGATGGCGGCGGACTCCTCGCCGTCATGCTCGACCTCTGGAAGGCCATTGTCCCTCTCACAGATTGTCAGTATCGAAATAAGCAAAAGCCCCAACCCCAAACACCGTAACACAGGATTAGGTAAAAATAATAAAAAAAAAAGAAAGAAACAAAGTGCACAGAAGAGAACAAAATTAATACAGTAGTACTTATCCTAACATAGTAAAACACACAATAAAAGTTACAAGTGTCCGGTGTAGTTCTTGTATTGAACTACACCTTCGCACGAAAAAAAAATTCCTAAGTCCTAACACAAGTGTCCGGTGTAGTTCTTGTATTGAACTACACCTCACACGAAAAATTTTCTAAGTCTAAAGCACAAGTGTCCGGTGTAGTTCTTGTATTGAACTACACCTTCGCACGAAAAATTCCTAAGTCCTAACACAAGTGTCCGGTGTAGTTCTTGTATTGAACTACACCTACGCACGAAAATTCCTAACCTTAAGCACAAGTGTCCGGTGTAGTTCCTGTATTGGAACCACACTTCGCACGAACGATAGGTGTAGTTCTTGTATTGGGCTGCCAAGCCTATTGGCATGCAACCCAACACCACAGACAAACACCGACCAACACCACTACGCGACTATATCTACTAACCTAGCTAAAACTAACCTACACACTACACTAGCACTATACAGTCACTTATCTGTGAGTCCAAATGTCTCGCGTCCGTGACGTATATGCGGACAACGAAGAGTTGACGTGAAGCGATGAAAGCCTCCATCGCCTCCCGCCTCCTCTCCGCGTCCGCGCCTCGGCCCACCAGATGTCTCCTCTCGCTGAACCAAAGGGGAGAGTGCGTGTTGCAATCAGCGCATATCAAGACTGGAGCCCCTCTCAGTCTGTCCAGTACCCGCTCCAACTGCTCCAGGTGTCCGTCGATCGGCTGCGAGTACTGGAAGTAGGCGGAGACGACGTACAGGCTACGCTTCCCCCCCCCCCCCCCCCCCCCCCGTAACCTGTGCCACCGTGCAGTGGCTGGTGCTGAGATGGTGAAGCACCAACGTGGCGATGGTCCTCTGATTCGCCACGTATATCCCCGCCTTGGCCGTTTCCCCTCCCTCGATGCTGCCTCCCTCCAGGAGGCCCGCGCACCCCGACCTCGGATACTGTTCTTGAACAAGAACGATATCGAGGCCGAGGCTCTCTGCGACGGCCGGGAGCTCCTTAGTAGCAGCCTCAGCACCCTGCAGGTTTAGTTGGCCGACGCTTAGCCATCCTCCCTCACCACGGCGGTGCTCAGCCATAATTTATAGTGTTGAGCGCCCGCTGTTCCGCATACTTCCTCGCGGGGCACTCGGGCGCATGCGTACGGTGCGTAGTGTGCGGTCTCCCGAACGACTTGCATGTGGCGCACACCGCCTTCTCGCTCTTGCACTCTGCGCTCCTGTGCCCGCCCTCTCCACACTTCGAACACACCGTCTTGTCTGACCGGCAGTACTTCTCCGGGTGCCCGTAACTTTGGCACTTGGCGCAGCAAGTTATATCTACGTAATCCCTTACCAAGTGCCTCTCCCAATTCAAAAATACCCGCTGCCGGTCAATCATCGCGTCCCTGAGGGCGGGGCTGCACTCCAGCACCACCGTGGTCTTCCCGCCGCGGCGGCCCTTCATAAAAGCGACCCGTCCTTCCTTCTTAAATCTCTCCTCGGGCCATGCCGAGTCATCCCCGAAGTTTTGGCCGTGCAGGGCGCGCAAGAATTCCCCCGGCTCGGGGTCCTCCACTCCGAATATGCCGACCAGTGGCTTTTTCACCTTCGGCTCCCCCACCCTCAGCGTGGGTGGTGCCGCCTTCTTAATGCGCTCAGCGGCCTCCTTGGTCGTCGTCTGTACAAGGACCCCCGCGTTTCCTACTCGGCGTACTCTTGTCACCTGCGCGCCCAGGGACCGCGGATCTATGCTCTCCTTGAGCATCCTCTTCGTATCATCCGCGGTCTTGAGGCCAGCTGCCTCTCCCGTTTCGGCCGGATATATTGTGAGGACCCGGCCTTCGCTCGCTAGCGGCTTAGGCTGGGCCCCCTTCGCTCCAGTCCTCAGCATGGCCGCGTAGCTTTGTGGGCCGACCGCGTGCGCGTCCGACTGCGGCCGTTCATTACTCTCTTTAATTAGCGCTTTAATTTCTTGTATTGCACTCTCCGTATTTTTTGCATTGGCGCCTTTCTGGGCATCTGCTACCCGCCATGCCATAGTAGCCAGTGCCGCAGTCATTCTTTGCACGGCGCTCCCTATCATCGCAATCTCCGCCTTGTTTAATTTTGACGTGGAGCTACTTATAGCCGCCATGATCTCCGCCCCGGCAGTCGTTGCCCCGGCCAAAATCTCGTCGACGCCCTGCTGGGCGTTACCTCTCCCCTCATTGGCGTCCTCCTCTTCGCACTCCCTGGCCACACACTGCCGCGCCGAGTCCGACACTATCCCCGGCGATGACCGGGGCCTCTTACTCGGGAGCGCCAGTGCACGCGCCTCTGGCGGGGTATTACTCCCGGGGTCCGGGGTTGGTGCCGGTGTCCCCGGGGATCTCCTAGCCGGCCTCACCGGTGTTGGTACCAGCGGCCGGTATGTGGGCGCTGGTGCCCGAAAATCGTCCTCCTCCTCCTCCGGCTCCGTCATGCTCGACCTCTGGAAGGCCATTGTCCCTCTCACAGATTGTCTGATCCCCGAGAACTAATACTAAGCAAAGTAAGGCGAAACGAAACTTAAAACTAACACGATATAAAAATAAAAGTTAAGAAAAGATACAAGTGCCCGGCGTAGTTCTTGTATTGGATTGTTAAAAATTCTCCTAAGTCCTGTACACGATTTCCACATACAAAATATAGCGAAAACAAAAAAAAAACAAGCAACAAAAAAAAAAAAAAAATAGTAAAGTAAAGAAAAGATACAAGTGCCCGGCGTAGTTCTTGTATTGATTTGTCAATGATTTTTCTAAGTCCTGTACGCGGTACACACACAAAATACAAAATACAAAAAAAAAAAAAAAACGTACAAGTGTCCGGTGTAGTTCCTGTATTGGAACTACACCTCGCACGAAAAGGTTCCTACCTACTAAGCACAAATGTCCGGTGTAGTTCCTGTATTGGAACTACACTTCGCACGAACGATCGTCTGTTAGCCGGTGTAGTTCTTGTATTGGGCTGCCAAGCCTATTGGCATGCAACCCAACACCGCAAACAAACACCGACCAACACCACTACGCGACTACCTACTAACCTAGCTAAAAAACTAACCTACACACTACACTAGCACTATACAGTCACTTATCTGTGAGTCCAAATGTCTCGCGTCCGTGACGTAGATGCGGCGGGGGGGGACCAGCGGGACTCGACGTCACCAGTGACGGAGTCGACCGCTAGTCGGCTGCGCTGCGTCTCCCTCGCTCTCGCGCCCTGCGCCAAGATGATCCGTAGGGGTTGGCGTAGCGTGCCGCTAGCGGCTGGTTGCGCCCGTCTCCGGGGGTCATCAACGGGCTGAGGGTTGCGGAAGGGTTCGCCGACGACACGGGGGGAGTAATGTAGTAGTAACTTAGTGTAATGTTTCCTGACGACAATCCGCGTATCATAAACAGGTTAGGGCTGCGGCGGCCTGCGAGCCGCACGGTCGGGACCTGACACTAGAGCGTCTTGATCGCATCATCAGGGAGCTGCTAAACATAGCCCCCGATATAGACGGCATAACGGTCCGCATTGTCAAGTACGCCTGGAAGGTAACCGCGAACGAAATGACGGCTCTGTACTTAAAATGCGTTCGAGAAAGTATCTATCTAGACTCTTGGAAGATAGGTCGTTTGGTGGTTATCCCAAAGGGAAACGGGAAGGCCATGACAGACCCTAAGGCCTATACTGACAGACACTCGTTAACCGCGAAACCGGCGGCCGAGCGACCCTTTAGAAAAGCCGGCCTACCCCTTTTGGCCCGCGGTAAGTGGAGCGCTCCCGCCGGTTCGCTCCCGAACTAAACAAACCCGGCAAACCAGTGCTGAAGTGTGGGATAGAATTAGAAATGGTCGCTTGTCATGGGGTGGGCGTAGGATTGAACCTAGTGGCACAAAAAAAAGGAAATCGGAGTCCCAATGGGGTAGGGCAGTTGCACCACTACACTCATGGGCAAGAGGGAAAAAAATAATTGCTACTTACCCTCGAGTACGGCAGTCCGTTGAGACTCCCGCCTACGAATTTATTATTTAAAAGATTGCGTTCACAGGTGTAAAGGACCCTCTGTGACCCATGAATGAGGAGTTACTCCCCCTGAGGGTAGGCTAGACATTGCAGGGAGGCTTTGTTGTGTAAGTCCAAGCATCCTTGCCTGTTCCATTTCTAAATTTCGAAGTCTTTGCATGGTGGTTACTCTTGACAATATTTATTTCTGGGTTTTCTGTATATCTATGAGAATTGTGTACAACCAACCTCCATTATCATGTGTGCTCTTGGTCCCTTCTTGTCGGGTGGGCGGTGTTCCTGTCTCCATGTCATCCTCCCTCCATTCTTCTATTGTTGGCTCATCTGGCCTTCTTGTCTTCCTTTTGGGTTTGCTTGTCTCGCCTTCCTCTGATCTACTTCTTGCTCGAGTTGTCACGCCAGGTGTATCTAGGGGTGCTGATGTTACACCTTGGTGAAGAACATCTCCTTTTGATTTTGTTTTGAGGGTTAATATCGCATCTTCCAACAGGTCCTCCTCATATGATTCCATTTTGTGCACTTACATAGATTTAATTACATAGGTTTAATTTATTATTTATTCGTAGTCTCCCGCTAAATCATAATAAAAAATCCCGATAAATCATTTCTCTTCCTGCAAATGAAACAGGTTCAGTAGCACCTTCATAATAATTACTTACAGAATCAGTCAAATAATATAATTTTAATTCGGTAGGTAGGTAGTTAATTGTAATTTTTAGGAGCTAAACAGAAAACTTTTGGAGCAATGCCGTATTTGACCTGTTTTTGTAGCGTAGATTGCATTTGTGTGTCTCAGTACCTGTTCTGACCAAGCGTAAATTGGTTTTCACAAAGACTGCTACTTCGAAAATAAACAACGATGGTAATGTTAATAAACTTAGTTTTATGAAGTAAGGTTTGCAGCTATCAGTTGATTTTAGCCCACAAATATAATTCCGTAGCTCATGTTAGAGGCAACGAAACCATGATAACCTGAAAAAAGAATATCAATGTTGCCAACCACCTTTGCCAGCTTATATACTTAGTGCAAAAGTCTGCTTTGACAATTTTGTGCAGACCTCATTAGCTTGACGTTTAGCATCTATATGCACGCCCAGAAATGCTGTTACTTGTTACATGTATGTTGAATATTCACATTAAGGTTTTGTTGTACGGTTCTCTGTACCTTAAGTTATTTAGAAATCGTATTTCTAAAGAACTTATATTAATTGGTTGTCGGTGCTTTGAACTTCGGCGATCAGCATAGATTTTAATCTTTTTGTGAGGTAATACACTATCACAATAAACTATTAATATAAATAAGAACGCTCTGTCGCCGGCTCCAATATGTTTTTTTTTTTTGGGCGACTGCTTATGTAAATTGTTAACGACATCTGGTCAGTTAAAATTAAGAACATGGTTATTATTAATGTTATTAGTCATTACCTGTTTAAGAAATGCTACCTATGTGAACCTATTGCAGTTATGAAAAAGTTAATTGTAATACAAAAATGTATGAAATATAAAATTAAAAAATGATCTTTGTTTAATTCTTTATCATGTTATTTGATAATATGTGTATAGGAGTTTAATTTACAATTAATGTTTGTCTGTCCTATATAATGTTATATTAACATCGAGAACCGCAGAATAAGTGGAATCAATGAAGGGTTTCATTTCTAATTAGCCAGGTCCGATTTTGATGACTTTTTCTTTTGTAATTGAAAATTTACATCATTGACTACCAAGATGAAAATACACGATTCAGTAGTTCGTATAACCTGATTCATAAAAAGCGGCCAAGTGCGAGTCGGACTCGCCCATGAAGGGTTCCGTAACAGCAAGTAACAATATAGTTTTTTTTAGTTCTTATTTGAACTTGATTTATGATGTATTAAAAAAAACTACTTACAAGATCAGGTTCAAACCAATTTTCGTTGGTAGTTTGCATGCTAATCTACATCATATATTTTTTTATTTTTTTCCTCCACAGGACGGACACCGTAGACGTGGTAGACCCCGGAAACGATGGCGCGATGATCTCGACGGTTATCGAAAAGACTGGATAGAGCTCGCACAAAACCGGGATACTTGGAAAGATATGGGGGAGGCCTTTGCTCAGCAGTTGGATCATATAGGCTAATAATAATAATAATTGTGGCGAGCTGTTGGTGAGTGACGACACCACGGAGCTGAGATCCCCGAGAGTCGGTCAGGAGCTCCGTCTCCGGCTTGCCTTCACTGGCCGGCCGGAGTGAACCCCAGCGGGGGCCGCAGGACTCTCACCTCTGGCTTGCCTTCATTGGCCGGCCAGAGTGGGGCGTTAGAGCTATACGCTCGCAGGGTGGAAGTGAAAGATGCATAAGTCGCGAGTTGGTGAGGCGGGTAAACCGCCTCGCAGAAAGCGGTGTACACCTCGAGAGCGACACCCTGAGCTGCTCACGGCCATGTTGCTGCCTTGCCGTCCAGTCGCGTCGGCTAGATAGGTGGCCCATCCAGTGAGTGACGAGTCACCGTCTGCTCATTATATCCATGTTACCAACATTGGTCGAGCAGGCGTCATAGTCCCCCATAGCTCCAGTATCCCGGTCCACTAACCCCCAACCCAATAGCCCAGTTCCCTTTGTTCCCATAATCTGTCCTACACGAACCGGGGATTGTCTTTGGGTGCACTCCCATAGTGCATACAGGGATAATCGCCGGTTGGTGTCACACAACATTTAGATTAAATTGTCTTAAGGGGCCTCTACGTGTTGGCTTCGGCCCCACGCACGCCTTCCAAAAGTCCGGGGACACAAATTTTACCACTTTGGAAGTGTCTCTCGCGCTTTCAGTTCAGTTTAGAAAAAAATGATAGTAGAAACCTCAATACCATTTTGGAAGACCTATCCATAGATACCCCACACGTATGGGTTTGACGAAAAAAAATTTTTTTTTAGTGTCAGTTCTATGAATGGGGGACCCCAAAATTTATTGTTTTTTTTTTTCTATCATTGCGTAAAAATCTTAATGCGGTTCATAGAATACACAAATACACTTGATAAATATCAAGTTTCAACAGTATAGCTATTATACTTTCGGAGAAAAGTGGCTGTGACATACGGACGGACGGACAGACATGACGAATCTATAAGGGTTCCGTTTTTTGCCATTAGGCTACGGAACCCTAAAAACATGGTTGACTGCCCTCAATTGTTGATTTAACATCATGGGGCCATGTTACGTTAGATTTATCTAAAAACTGTTCACTTGGTTAGACGCTTGCGTACTGACTACCAAAACATTGCTGATGAAGTTTAAGTTTGTCTAAATCCATACCAATTTTGTAAAACCATCAATGACAGTTAAAATGTGATGATAGTAGAGCTTCTTTGTTTCAGAGAGTGGCCCAACATGGTCTAGATGTAGTAGTGGTGACAATGGCACTCCCTTCTTATCAATGGGGTTTAGGAAACCTTCCTGTTTCCCCTTCTTGGTAGCAAATATACATAGTAGAATGAAGTCTTCCAATTTCTTATGTAAGTAAATCTTTTATAATATAATATAATAGTCCTTGGTTATCAGATCTATAATTAATTCTCCCTTTCCAAATCTCTAACATTGAGTTCTACGTATAATCAGTTTCCATCTCTTTTGATATAACCAGCATCTTCTGAGGGGTATCGTATAGTAAAGTAGTCAATTTCCCACAAAATAGTCTAAATAAGTTTTTTTCTCAACTAATTCTATAATAGCTTTCAGTTCTCCATCGTTTTCCTGAGCTCTTTTGGCTCTCGCCTTCAGCGCTCCCCATTTGTCCGGCCAAGTAGTTAATGCCATCTGCGGCAAATATACAATAAGTCACGTGAAAAAAAATTGACTCTTTCATGCAGCTGTCTCGTTATAAGTCCTGTGAAATACTGAACTCTACTTAGAGCGTCGACATGCCTCATCTGTGATCCTGATCGGTGCTCTAGTGTAGTCAAAGTGTTGCAAAAGTAATACCCATCGTGCTACTCTTTTACTCATTCCTTTTCTCCGTAGAGTCATCTCGAAGGCCGTAAAATCAGTCACAATCTTCAATGGTATTCGTTCTATAGGGAATTATCTTAAGAATAACAACGTATTGTGGATACGTACAGTTAGCCCATTAGCAGTCATTAAATAGTAATTGGGATCCATTCGACTATCGCGCGGTGTGCGGTTACTTCATTTACTATGTCCTCTATATATACCCGAATGTTGATAGTATCGACACCTTGTGTGGTTGTGATTGTCAACATGCGGTTACTGGTGAGTAGCATATTTTGTAAATAAATATTTCGTTTCAAAAAATCATCACTAAATAAAGGGCTACGTTTCCCAAAAAAAAAAATATAGATGGCGTAAAGCCTTCGTTTGATCTACTAATCTTATGCATCTTTTACCTTTGTTTTGGGGTATGAATGATCACCCATGTTATATTACACCCAGGCATAACATACCCTGTACTCATTATTATTCTGATAAAGTAAAGAGTTACATTTTTTAATAATTATGTACCCGAGTAATGAGAAAATATATAATTATCACGTTATATCTGGTCAGCGCTATCTATATTATTTTTGGGAAACGTAGCCTTGAATGTGCCTCATGTAGGTAATGTCTAGAAGTATAGAACCAATTTTAAAAATAACAAAGTGTTATAAGGGTTTACCTTACCTACTTATCCAAACATTTGAAATCAAATTAAAAATGTTTATGTTACTTACAAATAATATTCGCAATAATATCTGGCAATACATTATGGCCCCCAAAATCCAACCCCGATTGTTTAACTCAGAGTTACAGACTATTATTGTACAGTCCTATTTTCTCAATGTCCCTCGGCAGTCAACGAATTTCCTGATACAAACAAATGCTAAATTCCCATGTTCATCAAATCAGAATTTTAATCCTGAACTTAGTATGACTTATTGAATTGTTGCTTTTTCTGATATGAATTCTGACAATTGATGAACATGGAAATTACGAGCGACATTAAGTAGAAATAGAAGCACAGTACCTACTTACGGGTGATTATTTTTCTGAATAGGTATGAAGCTACCAATATTTATTATGTTTATGTTTACAGATATGTCTAGCAGTCGTAGCGGTGGCGCGGGGGGCTCCCGTCATAGAGGATGCTCCGGTGGAGGGGCCGGTAGTTCCTGAGCTGCCAGAACCGCCGAGACAGGAGCCTGTACCACCGCAGCTTGACCCTATTCCCCCCATAGGTGACCCCCTTCCCCCTCAAGTTGACCCCGTACCCCTACCACAGCCAATTGACCCCGTACCCCTACCACAGCCAATTGACCCCCGTCCCCTTGATCCCCACGCACCGGCATCAGAAAGCCTACCGATCGACCCACCTGCCATCATCCCCGATGCATCGAAGCCATTAGAAGTCAGCTCGGCGAGACCGCTGGACAGCGAGGGAGACGATGACTTGTTTGAAATGGAGATGCTGTTGTTGCTGTCGTTCTTCGCGGACCCTGAGGATTGGGAGTTGGGGGCGCTCAAGGATAAACCTAGCGCGCTTGCCACGTTCGCAGCGCCTGCTGCTGCCCGCGCCGCGCCCGCCGCGAAGCTTCCCCCCGCGGCGCTCGCTGCGCTAGCCCCCAAGGCTTTCATACGCGCAGAGGGCGAAGCCGCCTTTAAGCAGTTCGCCGATTAAATACTGAAATTAAATAATGAATTATAGCAAATAAATATATTTGAAAAATATTATTACTTCGGCTCTTATTTAGTTTAAATGACGTTTAAATGGAAGTACGAATCATGATAAGAACGATGTCAATTTATTATTGTTATCAAATAGCTTTTGTACTTAACAAATAATAGTTTGTAATGAACATATTCATGCAAGGGTTTTTCCAATTTAATAGCAATCTTTAAACTGTTCAAAAATAAAATTTAAATATTCATCGAAAAACGCTTAGCTTAGGGATTGTAACATGTGTACTGCCTATGTGAGTGTATGAAAGTAGGATTAATCCCGTCGTCGGCGTAGTACCTGGTGTTGAGTTCACCTGGTGGTGTTGACATTTCATACAACACTTCTCGTTTTACACAGATACTACACATTGATGTCTGACACCCATACTTCAAAGTCCTAACGCCGTCAGTCCTTTTAACACTTTGACTGTCCCACGGCAATTGTCTATACAATTGCCATACATCCAATAGTGCATTATATGCAATGCACGGACGTATGAACTTCAATCGTCGACCAATAGTGTTGTCCAAATACGTCGAAACATGATCAATTTTATAAGTAACAAATATGGTTAAACCGTTGGTCTCGTATTTATATTCGCGGACTGCTTCATGGATATACTTATGAGCAACGAATTATATGGACACAACTATTTTTTAAGCTTCTACCTCACAAAATGGTGTACTTAAATGACGAGGGAGTTATGTTTTCAGGCGAATGTGAGGATTGTATAAAAATATATGATGCCCTAAGCTGTCATATTTTAGTACCTAACTAATATATAGTAGTAGGCCGAAGTACCTACGCATAAAACCGCGAAAAATGGAAAGAGGAATGGAGGCCCAGCCTAGCAGTGGGGTCTTATAAGTACGCAAGATTAGATTTGAACATAACAAAGTAGTAATGCGTGAATATGTACCTGTACTTATTCAGAAACCAAGGTAAGGTTTAGGTGAGTAGGTATTTATTTATAGGTAACATACAAACTGGCGACGCTCGATTTACCGGGAATTAACTCTCGGCATGTCATGGAAGCAAGCTACAGAGGCTGCAAAAGATCACGAGGAGTGGAAATCTGTTATTCGAGCTCCACGTCCCAACAGGGGATAAAATGATTAGAAGAAGAAGTAACATACAAAAATGTTACAGACTATTTGAAAAGATCCAGCGTGTCCTGCTTCTTTCATGTTCCATGCAGTAATGTGTATGTACCTGTGTCGTGTTTTGTTGAATTTGATAGGTACTTCTTGCCCCTCTACTAGCGATAGTAAGCCAGCAGCCTTGCATACCGCCCTCGGTCTCCCGGGATATGTAACAAGTAACCTCAGTTCGCGACTCTTGTTAAATTAAATGACTGTTAAATAAATTTACTAATGACAAATGCATCGATTCATCATTAATAGCCGGTGTATATTATGTCAGTCATAAATTGATCAGGTGTTTAGACAAATATCAGTCACTAATTGAAGATATTAATGGTCTTTCAATTATGTTCGATCAATAAATGTGTTCCTTTGTTTTCACACAAACAACCAGAAATGCTTATTAAACTATTTGACTTGATCCAAATCAAAGGAAGGGAAGGCGTAACAAAATTCAAAAATATTAATTTTTCAAAATTGGCTTACAAAGTTAGCGCTATTTTGAACGTCAAAAAAGGAAAGTGAAAAATAAAGAGTTTATGTGACTTTATCACAGAAACAGTGTTTTGTGAGCTCCCTGACAGAAGCAGGCCTGTCCACAGTAGTTTTAAGTAGGTAAGTACCCAATTAGGTAAGTATCCAGTTTAAAGAATGAAGTATCAGGGATCAATAAATGGTCTCGGTAACATAAGCTAAGTTGGGCACATTTAATTTGTAGGTAAGTAATGAATTATGATGGCTGTAAACTTAAAAGAACTATAACTGAAAGAAAAGCTTTTTTTTCGTCTAAATAGGTAAGTGCACCATTTAAAGATCTTTAAACCATTATTACGAGATTCCTAACATAATTTTCCAAACACTAAGTTACCTGCTGCTTATTGTGTACCTACTAGGTACTTTTTAGTGACAACTTTTTACGTTCCTAGTGGGGTTCTGTTTTTAGGAAGTTGTCTCCTGAAGGGAGCGTGATCTCTAATTGCTGGCAAACTGTTTGTGAGTCCCTTTTACCTCATCAACAAACGGTGCCACTCGCTACTGGATACCTATAAATAGTGTGCGTCAAGCTAGCGGCCTCAAAAAAAAAATGGGCACGAAAAAATAATTTGACCATACCAAAAAATAGTACTCTTATTGAAAAAAATAGTACCTGTTGTAAAAAAATTAGTACCATCACGGTTCTGGATTTATAGCCATGTTTTATTGCACTTGCTTGCTTGACGGTGAGCGAAATTTGGCGAGAGTTAACGACAAGGTCTTTCGCTTTGATTTAAACGCCAAAAAATAGTATCGAAATAGTACTCACCCCCTGCAAAATACCGAAAGTAGTACTTCAACGGTTCCAAAGTTATAAAGGTAGTTCTTTGATCCCGCTAGCTTGACGTTTTGAAAATACCTATTATCTGGGGAATGCTTGCATACTTCAGTTTGTAACTAATGTCAATAAACTCGTATGAAATAGTACTCCCTACCATCATAATTTGGACCTGATTCTCTTTGTAGAAATATGTCAAAAAGTCATTATAACCTATGTCATACATTTATCAAGACGAGTACAGTCGCGAACAAAATTATTACACATGGTCAAGAATGTTGTCAGATTTCAGTATTTTTCCCCATTTTTGGGTAAAAATTGGTGATGTGCCAGGGTTGTTAGATCAAAGTAATATCATTGTTGAAACTCTTTGAGTTATTCTACAAATACTGCAAATTGTTTATTAACAAACACTTCGATCCGTAACAAATTGAACATGAAGGTATAAATTATAAAATAAAACAGCAGATTAAGAATGTATTATGATGTATTAAAATCACAGATTGTTTTCGATAAGAACTAGACCCATGCAGCCATTTTCTATTAAAATTAGTGCATATGGGTGTATGCAATAGGATTTTTTTGTAATAGCAGCACTGAAGTGCAAAGAAATGGTAGGGTAGACCTCCAAAATGGCAATACTTACGAATAAATTGTGAGGTTATGTAATTGTCTACGTGACTGTATCAACAACAAATGTATGGCATAGGTTATGATGATTTTTTAACATTTCTACAAAGAGAATCGGATCAAAATTATGATGGTAGGGAGTACTATTTCATACGAGTTTATTGACACTAGTTACATACTGAAGTATGCAAGCGTTCCCCAGATAATAGGTATTTTCAAAACGTCAAGCTAGCGGGATCAAAGAACTGCCTTTATAACTTTGGAACCGTTGAAGTACTCATTTCGGTATTTTGCAAGGGTGAGTACTATTTCGGTACTATTTTTTGGCGTTTAAATCAAAGCGAAAGACCTTGTCGTTAACTCTCGCCAAATTTCGCTCACCGTCAAGCTAGCAAGTGCAATAAAACATGGCTATAAATCCAGAACCGTGATGGTACTAATTTTTTTACAACAGGTACTATTTTTTTCAATAAGAGTACTATTTTTTGGTATGGTCAAATTATTTTTTCGTGCCCATTTTTTTTTTGAGGCCGCTAGCTTGACGCACACCTATAAATATACACACAAGTAAGGTAGGTAGACTAGGTAGTAAACTTGGCTTGCAGTTGTATTTAACGTCTGTATGCATTGTACTTATTAGTTAGTGCGTGATGACGGCGCACAATCGCCGCAATGAAAGCAAAAGAAATGCGCAAGATTGAGCGTTACCGCGTGTCGCGTTTATTTGCGCGCGACGTCACCGCTCAAAAGATGGATGGCAAATATAATAAAAAAGGAGACGTACAATGGTTACTTACTTTGTACAGGGCTGACTGGGAAAAGTCAGCAAGCAAATCAAATCAAAAATGTTTATGCAAGAATAATTTACAGTCAACAGTAATTTACAGGAACGCAGCACCCGTTGCGACGCGCTACATTACTAACTACCATTTAACAATTATTGTAATTATGTATTTTTTGCCGAATAAATATTTTCTTTTAAGCACGATCTGATGATAAATAATTTACAGTCACTGTACCTACCTAATCAGCCTCCTTCAGCCGTGCAATTGTCACCGTTATAGTAATGGGTGATTCTTATTCTTACGTTTTTTTTTGTGAGTTGTAAGAATTGTATATGTTTTTTAGGAAAATCAGTGACCCCTGAATTATTTTACTTAGGTAATTACTTCTAGTATCGTGTCCGGATATAATTTTTGCCATAAAATTATTAGATATTATATTTAAAAAAATTTGAAGTCATAAATGTCACGGAACGTGTCGTGTGAGATTGCCAGAATTGCAGATAAAATGTTTTTTTCTGAAGATGTGGCATGTTATTTTTCGAAATATTACAATAACTATGCAAGATGAACCTTTGTTCTATAAGACTGTTTAACAAAATATATAAATAATGCACACTATTTATGATTTTGAACAACATACATTTTGTGAGCAGTTTTTGTGTCACAACCGTGTGCGACTCTTTAAAATTACAATACTCTGTAGAAATAAATCTATGACATTGGCAACCCTTTTTAAGTTTTTTTAGAACGGCAACAATATGTTTTTTTCAGTATTGCAAATGGCTAAGAGCGTTGAGACCAGTATAAAATCAATCTGCTTTTACATTTTAAAAAAAGGACAACCTTAACTCGTCAACGCCGTGTTAGAGTTTTAAACTTAAGTATCAGCGTTACACTATTGTTTGAAATATAATATGCACGTCATACAGTGTAGTTTAAAATAATTACTTAAGATTTGCAGTATCGTGGATAGCTTTTGGGTTATATCGAACACGTTTCAAATTGTCACGACCATGTAATGATAAAAATGTCACAGCCGTAGACATTTTAAACACATGGTTGTGACATATAATGCATGATCGTGACATTCTTTTTTATTTCAATAATTTAGTGGGTTTTGTTGCTTTTATTTATAAATTATATTATTGTTTGATATGCTTACATACGAGTACTTACTTTACTAGTTCATATAGATCCCAGTACTGGGCAAGGGCCTCTTCCAAGATATTTGGAAGGAATTTATTCATAGCCACACTAGGCAGGGGTTTTATAGGCGGTTGTATGGTATTGTTACGGAAGTGGATTTTGGGATTGGAACGAAACTCACTGAGTTCAAGGAGAAATATTTGTTGGTCAAATTGTTAGTATAAATAACGACAACCCTGATACCCCTTGCTACGCTAAATTTACTAAGAAGAAGTATCATAGCGTCTCCTGATATCAATCAGGAGACACGGTCTTTACCTGGAATAGCAACGATTCTGCAGATCTTGGCCTGAAGTTCCCAGTACAAATAACCTCCTTAGAGGAGGCCTCGACAGCTATTAACTCCCTCACGGATCACGTGAGGTCGGTTTTAACGAAACTTCAAAACAGGTTCCGGAGATGGAAGACCATATCGCTGGAAACTGCCTACCGATATCCGTGATCTGCCAACGGAGAAAAACGCAGCCACCCGCGCATATGATTCCAATTGCACCGAGGAATGTCGCCGTCATTTGCGTCTCCAGCAGCATACTGTAAGAACGTATTAATGACATGCGACAGAATCGGTGGGATAATCTTTTGAGCGGCATTGAGCTCCACCACCAGGCCATCTGGCAGCTGTCTAGGTCTCTTCAAAAGGATACGGTTTTACCTCTCAATAGGCCTAACCAACCCCCCGCTTTTGACGATAATAAAAAAGCCGAATGCCTTGCCGACAGTCTCGAAGCCCAATGTTCGCCCAGCACTCTCCCTATCGATCGTAGGCACCGCTCGACGGTGAACTCTGA